>NC_140590.1:399562841-399634116 GCF_964204655.1 Triturus cristatus
ACAAGAGCAATACACCCGATGCTTTTCTAGTACAGTGCCAGAGTTTTGAAACCGTCCTGATAGACCAGAGTTGCGACAGAGATTTACATTGCCGGTCTGACTGCAGACCTTCTTCGGTTTATCCTTTTTAGATCTCGGCTAAACAGCGCAAGTGCTGTCTTGTTGAGACATGTATGTACTTCGTGGGCTTCATCCCGGCCAGACCCTTCCCATTTGCTGGCTTAATTGTCTTTCTCCTATTCTTTGTACCCATTTGTCCATAGCATGCATTCATCATACCTTTTCCTGCTTTTAGCCCTCCTGAGAACATGCACCAGTTACTACTGTTCATCCACAGCTCCCATTTTAGCAAATGTTTTAGAAACTTCCTTTTTAATTGTTTTTGAGCACTTCATACAAGGCCTTGTGTTCTCCAAACGCCATTTCTGTAAACAGGCCTGTAAATCTTTTCCTTATCTCGTCAAATTTGCTGTACATTTAAAGCGATCAAATGTCAGATACTGTTTTCTGAGGGCGCCGGTTCCGTCCCCCAACCACCTCCCTCTTCGCTGTTTGTTTTTGCGTATTCCCCCATTTTAGGTTGCTTTGTTTTTGTTGTGAACTGGCTACCCTGCAGGTCGAAAATTAGGACTGCCCGCTGATTTTCACTTTGCTCAGTGGAATCTGTAAGTGTGTTTCTTCAGAGTAGGGCTACTCTTGGGGAGCGGATGTATCCCAGAGACCCCCAAAACAAGCATTTGCAATGCAATAGGTCTCGCATTATAAAAGTGTGCGCAGTTGGCATTGCTAAAAATAATGCAACACTAGCTATTGGCATTGTAAATGATGCCATTTATTTATGTGTTTGTGTTATAAAATAGATAAAGGCATTGTCATAAACAATGACAATAGCTGAAACTTTTGCAAATGTGATACCTATTGCATTGCAAATGCTTGTTTCAGTACTGCAGGCTTTTAAAAAAGTTTTAGTCACCACTCAAAATGAAATTCATTTTATCAGCGTTGCTAGTGCTCCTTTATGTTTAATGCCCTAAATGAAACACAATGTTCTAAGCAGATTGCTAAACAGCATCTCCAGCCCCGATCACAATGTCTCACTTCATGCTGGACAGTGAGCACCCAGTTTTTATGCAGTGCCAAGACGGGGTGAACTAATGCACAGACTGAGGTTTGTCAGCCTCTGAGGCTCAAAGCATTCCTTACAACAGTCTGCTGTGTCAAGGTATTGCCATGTGTACAGCACACACTCTGCAACAGCAAGTGGTTTCAAAGTTGGGGGTGACTTCCCAAACGTTCTCGAGGTGTTCATCGTGTTTGGTGACAGCGTATTTATGCTGACAGCCAAAAAAACTGTTTGTGTGTGTGTGTGTTGTGTGTGTGTGTGGGGGGTAGTTGGTTGTGTGTGGGTGGTTGGTTGTGTGTGGGTGGTTGGTTGTGTGTGGGTGGTTGGTTGTGTGTGGGTGGTTGGTTGGTTGTGTGTGGGTGGTTGGTTGGTTGTGTGTGGGTGGTTGGTTGGTTGTGTGTGGGTGGTTGGTTGGTTGTGTGTGGGTGGTTGGTTGGTTGTGGGTGGGTGGTTGGTTGGTTGTGGGTGGGTGGTTGGTTGGTTGTGGGTGGGTGGTTGGTTGGTTGTGGGTGGGTGGTTGGTTGGTTGTGGGTGTGTGTGTGTGTGGTTGTGGGTGTGTGTTTGGGTGTGGGTGTGTGGTTGTGGGTGGGTGTGTGTGGTTGTGAGTGGTTTGTGGTTGTGTGTGTGTGTGGTTCTGTGTGTGTTTGTGTGTTGTGGTGTGTGTGGTTGTGTTTGTGTGTTGTGGTTGTATTATTGTGTGTGTGGTTGTTTGTGTTATTGTGTGTGGTTGTGTGTGTGTGGTTGTGGTTGTGGGGATTGGGGAGGGCAGAGGTAGAGAAGGAGAATGGAAGGAGGAAAGAAGAGGAAAGGGGATGTAAAATTAGTGAGAAGTGTGCCAGGAAGGCAAAGAGAGATAAAGAGAACAGGATGTTCAGTGGGGATAGAATGTGAGAGAAGAGAAAGTGAAGGGGAATTGAAGTGAAGTGAGGACAGCAGTAGGAAGGTGTCAGATTTCGGAGAGGACTAGATGGGGGGAAGGAGAGTGGGGGCATACTAGAGGAGATGAAATGGGATCTAAAGATGATAGATGGGCGGGGGGAGACGAGTGAACATCGATGGGAAAAAAAGGAAGATGGAGGGTGGAGACCTAAAAGGTGATAAGGTGAGGCAGGATAGGAAGGGGCAAGTACAGAAAGAGCAGAAGCTGTGGAAGGAGAGAAAATAGAAATGGAGAAGCATGGGGAGGGGGCAGGAAAGAGATGGGGAGGTGAGAGAATAAAGAGTGGAAGAGAAGGACCAGGAGAAAAGGATGGAGGGGGGAGTGGCTGAGATAAGGGTGAGGATGTAGGTGGAAGAAAGAAACTAAAAAGAGATGGGAGTGGAATGAGACTAGAGGAGAGGGAGGCTGGAGAAGAGAGGGGCAAGAAAGAGATGAGGAGGGTGGGGGAGGTAGCGAGGCCAGAGGAGGGGGAGGCTGTAGAGGGGGCAAGAAAGAGATGGTGAGGGGGGGCGAGGCCAGAGGGGAGGTAGGCTGTAGAGGAGGGAGGCAAGAAAGAGATGTGGAGGGCAGGGAGGGAAGTGAGGCTAGAGGAGAGGGAGGCTGGAGAGGGGGCAAGAAAGAGATGAGGAGGTGGGGGGGGGGGTGGTTTAGCGAGGCCAGGTGAGCTGTGAAGCATCCAGACTGTCCTGAAGGAAATAAGGTGCGAGGTCGGGGTGAGGCCAGAAAGAGTTGAGAAGGGAGGATGGAAAGGGGGGAGAGTAGATGAATATGTGGCGGTGGGGACGGAAAACGTGCTAGAAGCGAGCAGGGAGAGAATAAAAGGTGTGAAGAAGAGAAGGGTTTTACACAGGTAGAGGGGTAGAAGGATGCTGCAAGGCGAGAAAAGAACATCGGAAGATGAGAAAGAGGGGTGAGGGAGAATAGAAGGAGATGAGGACGGATAAGCAGAGGGAGAGAAAATAAGGACAATGAGGTGAGAGTGGAGAAGATAACGAGATACAGATGAGACGATGGCGGTGGAGACGAAAACAATGAGATACGGATGAGAGGATGAGACGGAGGCTGGAGAAGTGGAGGGTGGGAGAAGAGTGGGTGAGCGAGCATAGGAAAAGGGAGAGAAAAGGCTTCCGAGGGAATAGTGGAGAAGAGGAAGGCTGTGAGGCGAAGAGGTGAAAGAATTAAATGTGGAAGCGTAATAAGGGAAGAAAAGAAAGTGAGGGAGGGGGCTCAAGGGTGGGATATTGTAAGAAATGGGTGCAAAGAGAGGTGATGGGAAGAAAGAAAGTGGAGGAGAGAACATTAAAAGAGAGTGCTGCTCTAGAGGGGGCACGAGGAAAGGGAGTACAGGGCATGAAAAGGGTGTGTGCACACTTAAGAGTGTGCACCTGAAGATGCGTAAAGGTGGTGGGAGGGAGCAAAGGGAAGGGCGGGGAAGTAATGATGTGGAAGAAGTGAGACGTAGGCTGTGATGGGGGTAGACGAGTAGGTGCAATGGCATGGTATAATGAGGGGGAGTGGTGTAGGAGAGAAGGAGCGTGAGAGAGAGGTTAAGAGAGGGACGTGTGGTGATGTGCATCAGGATGTACTCGGACAAAGGCAGTCAGAGAACGAGGGAAATGAGACAGACCACGTGTAGAAAGAGACAGCAAAGTGGGGAGGATGGTTATAGGATTAGAGGTGGCGCAGGTAGAAATGTGGGGAAAGAGGTAAGACGCGGAAGGACTGCATGGTGGACACGGGAAGGAGGGGAGGAACAAGGGAGGGGAAGGAAGCACACTAAGTGGAAAGGGGGCAGGAGATATAACGAAAAAGGAAGAACAAAAACGGAGGTTGGATGGGCAAAGGAAGAAAGAGGCGACACGCGAACTGGAATAAATAAAAATAAAAAGGAGGATCAAGCACTGGCCACGAAAGTCATCGCGATCATGATTGCTGTGAAAGCGAAAGTGATCACGATGACGCACTAAAACACGCAAGGGATGCGCGCGCAAGCGTGCGTGCTTTTTGCACGTTCTAGCAAGCTGGCTAAAAAGCTGGGGGAAAAAATGCTACTGTCGGCCACAGCTTGCGCCCGCCCGCGCACATGCACTGCAAGCTGTAGCCGGCGGTAGCATTTTTTGAAGCCCTCACTTAAGGTCTCGCCAGACCAGCGCCCAAGCGCTGGGTCAGGCGAGACCTCAGAATATCGAAAAGGAATGCTCACACCCCAGGGCCTCAAATGAGATGGATATCCGTGTCCAGTTATTAAAGTTCATTATTGCCGTGCACTACTGAAAGACGGAGCGTTTGTGGGGATTATGTGCATATTTGTATTTCGGAGTGGGCTAGATTTACTTTTAAAAAGCACAATTAAATTACGCTTCTATCACTGCAATCTAAAAACTTTATTTGGGTGCGTGTTAACAAAGAAAATCAAGGGGTATAAAGCCTTTGCTTAAGCGCATGTTTTGAAAGGAATTCATACACACTCAAAATGAAAAGTAATGTTGCACTGGTAAATCTGAGTTAAATACTTACAAGGTACTTCATTTATTTTTACACTTGATTTCATTACAAGAACGGAGGCTGACATTATGCATTATTCCTTTAATGCAGTCCAAGCAGCCGCTTACATCACAATATTAAAAGGTTCCAGAATAGAACAATAGCAACACATGAAAGGCATGAGCCATCAACAATCTGCCTCTTTTAAATGCGGCTCCAAGCAGATAAGTTCATTTTCCTTCATTACCATTATTAATTTTTATCTCTATTTTGAAGCTTTCGTGTGTGTGGCTTAACCCCACCCCCCCTTCCTACTGCCTCTATACCGATCTCCAATTTACAGAGATCTCCCTGCACCCCCTTCCCTAGTCCCATCCTTTCGTGACGGACCAGATTAACCTGCCTTTTCTTTCAGTTTATGTACTATTTCTAATGTTTGAATATATTTAAAGATTTTTCGATGTTTAATCGAACCTTAATATTTTGTTTTTTGTGTAAACGATTATTCTTCAATTTCATCCTTGTTCTACTTCCTAATGCCATGATGAGCTTACCTAATGTCTTGTTTTAACTCCAGTTTTTCACCTCTTTCCACCGATGCAGGCCGCGCGCTCCCACACGGCTGTGCATTGATACCTTTTATTATTTCGGAATTCATCCACAAGTAGTTATTATTTTACAAACTTATTCATAAAAAACGGGGGTTTTAGCAGGAAATCCTCATTTAACGCGCCTTTTCAACATTCTATAACAAAATTAATTATAATAAGAGAGGAATTATTCTCTTGACATTCCTTCATCTATAAACCTTGTCACTATTAAGGAAAATCCTCCCTAATTATCTTTCATTAAAGGGATTTACCACTTTTTACAAGTTAACATTTCCTATATACCATGTCTGACTGACTCAGACAAGGCTCCTGCCCCTACTCCTAACTTAGACAACGAAGCCCTGCAAAAAATCCTTCATAAGGAATTGAGATCCTGCATGTTTGAGACCTTGAGTCAGAT
Source organism: Triturus cristatus (assembly GCF_964204655.1). NCBI lineage: Eukaryota > Metazoa > Chordata > Amphibia > Caudata > Salamandridae > Triturus > Triturus cristatus. Next base: position 399,568,400 of record NC_140590.1, read on the forward strand.
CATATCCTCTAAAATGGCACTCCCTGATGAGGACGAAATCTCAGAAATTTCATACCCCTACTCTGACAAGATCACTGAATTAAGGGGTAAAAGACTTAAGAAGTAAAAACATTGATAAGAGCTGCTTCAATCAAAGGCCATTTCCAAGATTCTGTGGTTTCAGAAGAGGGTATCTACAGTACAATGTGCCTCAATTTTACCCCCAGAGAATTAGAGGCCAACGCATCAGAGGATTAGATCCCGTGGAACCTTCATCTCAAACAACCCTGCAAGTGAGAACTCTCTCCCCTCTCCATTCTCCTTCTTTCCCCCAAAAAGTGGGTGGCAGACTCAAATACTTCCTTCACAATTGGAGATTGATCACTCAAGATCCTTGGTTCTTAAACACTGTCAATAGGTTTATGATAGATTTGACTCACATACCTTTACAAACTTCTTTCCCAAGAGACCTGCCTCTCTCTCCAGAGCAACAAAAAATAATAGAAAGGAGCCATAATAGAGCTCCCATTAGAAACTTTAAGATTTATAAGCACACTCTTTCTTGTAAAAAAGAAAGACAAAGGTTGGAGACCTGTCATAAACTTAAGAAAACTAAACAAATATTTGGTTTACAGACACTTCAAGATGGAGGGCATCCATTTCTTGAGGGATTTACTTCTAGAGGGAGACGGGCTAGTCAAACTGGACCTAAAGGATGCTTACTTCACCATTCCTATGGTCGAATCCCACCAACCCTTTCTTCAATTTGTCTGGAAAAATCACCTTTACCAATTTCAGGCTCTCCCCTTCAGACTCTCCTCTGCCCCTTGGTGCTTCACCAAGGTCATGAGAGCTGTTGTCTCATCTCTAAGAATAAGGGGCATTCGTTTAATCATTTACTGAGACAGCATTCTTATAATGTCTCAAGATCCTTCACAACTAGCCAAAGACCTGAAGACTGTGATGGATCTCCTAGAAAGTTTAGGATTCATCATAAACAAAGAAAAATCAATTCTGTCCCCTTCCAGATCTCTGGAGTTCCTAGGTTTCACAGTAGACACATTGAAATGTCTCCTTTTACTATCTTTCAAAAAGGTTACCAAAATCAGAAAGGAAATAAGACACGTCCTGAAACAGCAAGACTTATCTCTGAGAGAGCTAGCCAGACTTCTGGGTCTCCTCTCCTCCTCCATCCAAGCCATCTTTCCCGGTCCCCTCAACTATCGGGCCTTCCAAAGGGTAAAGGCGAGAGCCCTAAGATCTGGCCTATGGTACGGAGATCGGATCTGGATCAAGAAGCCAAGTCGGAACTAGCCTGGTGGCTCGAGAACCTAGACGCGTGGAACGGAAAAGCAATCTTTGGTTCAAAACTGGAGTTTGTTTTAGAATCAGATGTGAACCTTCATGGCTGGGGAGCTTGCCTTCTCAATCAGAACACTGGTGGTATCTGGTCACAAGAGGAGTCATCTCACCACATAAATGATTTAGAACTAACAGCTGGGCATTACGCCCTCATGAGATTCAAACACTCTCTCCAGGGGAGGTCCGTCATTCTAAAGAAGGACAACATGTCAGCGGTAGCCTATATAAATCGTCTGGGTGGCACCAAATCTGCGGACCTCTCGAATCTAGCAAAGAAACTTTGGATGTTCTGTCAGGAACACAAGATCGCTCTCAAAGCGGAATACCTTCCGGGGAAATCGAACATCTCTGCAGACTGGAACTCAAGATTCCTGTTAGATCACAGCAATTGGAAACTGAACGTTTCCGTGTTCAGTACCCTAAACAAGATCTGGGGCCCTCTAGAGATAGACTTATTTGCGAGCAGACTAACCTTCCAACTGGAGAACAACTTCAGCTGGATGCCCGACCCGGGTGCTCTAGCAGTCAACGTCTTACTACAATCTTGGAAAGTAGCCAAGGTGTACACATTCCCTCCCTTTGCCATGATTCAAAGAGTTCTTCAGATAGTGAGACAGATCAGTGCTTCCTTGTCCTAATAACTCCCTTTTGGCCATCCCAACAATGGTACCCCACCACTCTAGAACTAGCTTGCAACCCCCCCTTCTTAATTCCTACCCTAGATAATCGTCTTGCAGACGGAGAAGTTCACCCCCTAATTCAGAACAGGAGTTTAACCCTTCTTGCCTGGAGAGTGTGAGGAGATCCAATGAAATCTCAGGACTTTCGGTAACGGCTGCAACTCTCCTCAGAGAGTCTTGGGCCCCAGGCACTCACTACAGATATAACAACATATGGAGAATCTGGGTACGTTGGTGCCTGGAAAGGAACCTGGATTCCTTGGAAGCACCTATTGTTGACATAGTTAACTTCCTTGTTAAACAATTTGATAAAGGCCTCAGCTATAGAACTATCAATTGCAATAGATCGGCTATTTCTGCTGGTCATGTCCTTGCCAATGGTAAAACGGTAGGTAAAAATGTCATTGTTTGTAGAGTGATGAAAAGCATTAGTTTAAGAAGACCTCCTAAACCTAAATATGAAAGTCTTTGGGATGTCAAACTAATCCTTGATCTTTTCAATAACTGGCTTGAAAAAAAACCTTTCCATTAAGGTGGCTACTCTACTATGCCTAATCTCATGCAGAAGGGTTTCGGATGTCAAAGCCCTGGAGATTACTAATAGATCTTATAACATGTTCGGAATCAAATTTGAGGTTTATAGAAGAACAAAGACTGTCAGATTCAATCTTTTACCCACGTTTTGATTTATGTCCAAAACTTTGCGTTGTGGACTGCATGAGAGAGTATGCTCGCAGAATGTTTGCTCTTCGCCCTCAGGATGTTAACCAATTACTTATATCCTTTGTTAAACCCCACAAAGGCATAACCTCGACCTCTATTGCTAGATGGGTTAAGACTGTTATGAGTTTAGCAGGTATTGACTTAAAGAAATTTCAAACTCACTCCCTTGGAGGGTTGCTATGGCCAGTCAATCTCTCTGGTCTGGAGGTAAGTTGGACGACCTTCTCAAACTGCTGACTGGTCAAATGATAGCACATTTGCACGTCAATATTGCAAGCCTATTGAACATATGTCTGATGTTGTTTTACAAAGCTACCAACATGCATAATGTAGCCTCCGTTCTTGTAATGAAATTGCGATTCTCATGTTATCATGACTAGAGAATCTGGATTTCATTAAAGAAACGGAGGCTGACATTATCCCTCCCATCCCACCCCTTGGTGGTCTTACAATGATTTGATGCTGTTTTTGTTACAGTTTATTACTGTACTTTTTTATTAACAGTACTTGTTTCATCTCTTTTTCCTTTTAGCTTGATAAGCTTGACACAATTTTTTGCATTCAAGAGATGTTTACTTCTTTCTCTTTTCAGGTAACGCTCCTGAACTGTGTGTCGCCTGGCCTTTGGTTTTACCTTTGTTCTTCCTTCTTCTTCATCCTGCTCATTAGAAGATCGTTTTGATGTTTCAAGTTTCATGAACTTATTTTCCTCCACATTTAAAAGAGGCAGATTGTTGATGGCTCATGCCTTTCATGTGTAGCTATTCTATTCTGGAACCTTTTAATATTGTGATGTGAGCGGCTGCTTGGACTGCATTAAAGGAATAATGCATAATGTCAGCCTCCGTGTCTTTAATGAAATCCAGATTCTCTAGTCATGGTAATATGAGAATCGCAATTGTCGGTGCAACATTACTTTTAATTCTAAGTTTGTTTGATTTAATTGCAAAACACATGCTTAAACAACACATTGCTTTATTTTTGGGGAGAATTATGCAGTTAACTATGCTCTTTACATTGCAGTGATAGAGGCGTGAATTAAGTGCTTGTTTTAAGTGTCTCACAATTAAAAATAGTGTTTCACCATCAAATCAGGGTACAAATAAATGCAGTGAATTTTCGGTGCATCATCACTTTTATGCATGCTTTACTTTCAAAACGCCCTTCGAAAAGGCTTTACATCAGTTTCACTTTTCAAGTTTGACATGCAGTCACATAAGGCCCCTCCCAGAAATAGACAGAAGTGTGAGTTTATATTTACACCTCCCCTCGACATGTTATTTTAATATGCCTGTGCGCTTGATTTTCGTTTATTGCGTCCTTCAAAACAAAGGCTTACCATTGCATGGCAGGAACAGGGACTACGTAATATTTACCAACATACATTTCCTTTTTATGCCTTTTATTATACACTTTCACATGACCGGACATGAAATACATAGTTGAAACAAACATATCTAACTAGAAAAATATACATTGTTCCATGCTTTTAGGATGACCCCTATAAAAATAAACTACACTTGCTTACGTTATGCCAACTAATGTAAACAACATTGTTTGTAGTTTGTTGACAGCTAATCAAAAAGTGTTACTTCTTGGATTTCTGTATCCTCATTCGTTGTGTGTGTCTGCCTACTGACAGGTCATACCATATCACACCATACAGTGACAGGTAACACCATACCATACAATGACAGGATATACCATACCATACAATTGATGACTATGCCACACTATGGCAGGCCATGCTAAACCAAACCATACTATTCAGTGACGTTAGACCATATCATGCCATACCATACAAGGCAGATCATATCATATCATACCATACCATACTCCAGAATGACGACCATGACTATACTATACCCATACCGTAACATACCATAACATAACATGCAATTACCGGCTATACTATACGACAGGCCATACCATATATCATATATCATATCATATATCATTCCATACCTTACCATTCTATTCAATGATCAGCTATACCATACTATACGACAGGTCATACCATACAATGACAGAGCATACCACCCAATATGATGACAAGCCATACTATTCAACAATAGGTCATATTTACAGTAGCAGACCATACCATATTCTACAATGACAAGTCATACTATACAAGAGGCCAGACCATGCTATACCATTCCATATAATATACCATTCCTCACTATAGAATGACAGGCCATACCATACTGTACTGTACGATAACAGGCTATACCATATTATACTATACAATGACAAACTGTACCATGCCATACGATACAATGACAGCCCATACAATACTATACCATACTATATTATACAATGACAGGCCATACCGTATCATATCATAAAATGACAGCCCATACCATAATCATACCATACATTGACAGGCCATTCCTTATTCTACAATGACAGCCTGTGCTGTAATTTACTATACCATACCTTACACTGGCCATACCATACCAAACCATAGTCTACAATGATAGGCCTTACCATCCGATACAATGGCAGGCCATACAATACCATACCATACTATACATAGACCGGCAATACCATACATACTATAGAATGGCATACCACAATATACAATGACAAGCTACAACATTCTATAACCTGCTATACAATGAAAGGCCATACCATACCATAACAGCCCGCACTCCATTGACAAAGGCAATAGATCTCACATAGGCAAGGCCTATTGACTTTGCCAATGATTGATTGTCTTTGATGTTTATACTCGCATGTATGCCTGGTATACTGTTCTAATGCTGCCTTTAGTGTGAGGTGTGCTTTAATTTAAATGTGTGAATTTTTTAAGTGCTGAAATGCCAAACCACTGCCTGGGCTTTCTACGTCTCCTCCCCTGTCACATAGAACTCTGTCCTGCCTGCCATCAGATTGTCATTTCACAGAGCGATACTACTCTGTCTCTATATTTAGAAGGGTGTGTCTTGAACTATGTTGATAGTGCTTCTCTTTTTATATTCCTCATGTCTAAATATTTATTTTCATTGTTTGACTCTGTAATTTGTCTTTTTTCCCTCATTTAGATGTACATCTCACCTTTTTGATAAGTGGTTTTCACGTACATTGATTAACTTGTTCATTTTTTTATTTTTTGTGTATATTCTCTGCATTTGAGTGCCCCACTGTCTCTAGGTTAGGCGGTGCTTTATCAATTGTAAAATAACATAAAATGATACATGCTTGGCACAGTTCCGGCAGCATAAGTTCTGTTGCTGTTGTCTACTTTGTACTTTTCTGTGTGATTCTATTTCCAGTGATTGTCAGTTTTTATCATTTGCGACTGTGCAAGGCGTTTCTCAAGTTGTATGTCCTGTTTCTCTTGCAGGGCGTTGAGTGGAAATAAGAACTGCAGTGCCAAGATCGTCCTGAACATCAGCCAGAACAAAGACTGTCTTGTGGTCACTGAGTGCCAGTTAACTCATAATCATGTCCTCTGCCCAATCAAGTTCAACACCTACAAGAAGGGTTTCTTGCTCTCCAGTCAATGCTTGCCTGTGCACGTCACCAACATAATCTCCAGGCAGTTCTTGGAACTTCGAGACGTTAAGCGTCTGCTATCTACCTGTTCTGCACAGGAAACTGACATCCTGGAAATACTCAGTGCATTGCAAATGCTCTTTGCTGAAGATCCCTTAACTAAAGTGAAGCTGGTGTTTATGGAGGACACTTCTACAGTCAAGATGGTCTACTTTCAAACCAGTGAGATGTTGCGCTTTTGTCAGCGTCTGCCAAGTGCTTTGTTCTTTGACCGGATTTTGGACTTCAATGAGGAGTTTGACCTCTATACAGTTCTCTGCTTGGATGGAGATGGGCTGGCACGGGAATGCGCTCACTGCCTAGCACGGAGGGTGACACCTTGCATTCTCCATGGAACCATAGCATCTCTGTTGCAGATAACACCAGAGTTAAAACATAAAGTGCAGCACATAATTGTTGGAGTAGAAGTCGATGAGCTGAGCGCCATCCAGCAGGTGCTCCCTCAGTCCAGAGTGTGGATCTGCCGCCATCAGGTCCTGGAGACCCTAACTAAAAAAGCCCGCGAGTTAGGAACTTTATGTGATGAACGAGTTCAGCCTCTGCTCTGTGAAGTAGTCCAATCCATGTCAGTGGATTGTTATCATAGAGCAGTGAAGAGGCTAAAAGAGGTTGTCTCTGAACACTTTATGAACTACTTCTTGGAGCACTGGCACCCTCGCTCAGTCCTGTGGGCTGAGTTCTCTATTAATAGTACAAACAAAGGCATTAACACCTACAGTGCTATTAAACAGCACCGGCAAAGACTCAGCTGGGCAATACGCCCTTTCCCCACTTTGGCTCAGTGTCTTGAAGACTTACTGCATATGCATGCTTCCAAGGTGGAGGTGGGTTTCTTTAATGATACTCTAGTGGCCGCGCGTTACCGGGAGGTTTGTCAGCCCGAGCAATCCCACCTGATTGAAGAAGAGTTGGCGTTGGCCAACCTCAGAACTTACGACATTAGTGAAAATATGATGAATTTTGTTCTCAATGACGGGGTATCAACCTTTGTTATGGACCCCAACCTCATCTCATGCAGCTGCTCCATTTACATCTCCAACCTGCTCCCCTGCCGGCACCTCTTTGCCACTCGGTTCATGACTGGGCAGCCTTTGGTTGATGCAAACCTTCTGGTTAAAAAGGAAGAGGCCTCTGCCGTTCTATAGCCACTGAGAGTACTGGAAGGACAAACCTCCTTCCAAAGGAGATTATCTGTGGAACACCATGAGCAATGAACATCTGTGTTACCTAGCTAAGAACGTAGTGGACGATTTCTCAAACTACCCTTGGTCAGGTGCCCTTTACAATCCAGAAACCTTTATCTGCGATCTTAGTTTGCATATCTTTCATTCCTTTGTCCCGGTGTTTTTTTTTTTGTTTTTTTTTTGCACTTTTCAATTGTGGTATATATGCACAAATGTGCGGTAAGAGTTTTGCTACTTCATTATGCTTGAAGAAAAAGGGGTCGGACCTTGAGTAGCGTTGATGGTATTACAAGTATTGTACCTTTTTTTGTTTTTAACTCTGTGCCCCTTTTGGTTCTCTGTTGGGTTAAACCTTCATTTTTTTTTTACTTGCACACTTATATAGTTTGATTAAATCCTTATTAAAATGTTATCAGACAGGTAATAAATGCATACTTTAACACGCTATATAATTTAATACTTTAAACAAGTGCCGCTTTTGTAATTGCAAAAAAATTAAAAGCCACACTTTCACTGGAATGGCAGACCTAGAGTCCACACGAAAGAATCCTCAAAGTGCATTTTAAACCTCTCAGGTCCTCAGAAGGTTGCAGACAATTCCATGGGAGGTCAGTGAGAAACGATGTTAATCTTGGAGTCCGCTCTACTTGAGAACGCGCCCTGTAACTTAAGCGTGGGCAAGCCAGAAAATTCATGGGGATAGCTCATGGATTTGGCTTGACTACAGGAGCCAAAGCATGACTGGAGTCTTTATAAAGATAGGCATGTAGATGATACAGCAAAGGTCCTGTAAAACATGACAAAGACTATTTCAGATTAAAAATGGGTTAATTCTTGAACAAATGGGTATTACTTTATTTAGTTAATTAGTTTTTACCCATGTATTAATATTTGCTTAAAGCAGTGGATACTGCCGGTTTATTTCAATTCTTTAAGTCCATTTTATTCGTCCTAGAACTTTTATTAAGACTGAATGTACTGTTTGTGACGTTGATCAAGGAGGGTTTTATTAATTTTAGAATTGTTACTTTTACTGTACGTGTGAGACACTATTACCTTTTGCGTAATTGTCACACAGATTCACAGAGCAGTAATACTGCTTGCAAGTACTTATGCAGCGACTCAACTCTGACCACCATGTTTTATACCCTGGCAGCATTTGTGTATGGCACACTCTTTCCTTTGCATTGGTTGGCGGTCTAGCGGTTTACTCTTCCAATGTGTGGTCTAAAGGCGGCTATTTAACCCCTTCCTTGCTAGGCCTACAACCCCTCCCCCCCCCCCCCCCCCCCCCCCCCCGCCTTTTTTGGGCTATTTGGAGTAGTTCGTTCTTAGGCCCCTGTAACTTTTTGACCACATAAGGTATCCATGCCAAATTTTCGTCATTTTCTTCCAACAGCATGGGGATTCTAAAGGTACCCAGGGTTTGTGGATTCCTCTGGAGGGGTCCCAGAAATTAGCCAAAATACAGCTAAATTTTTTTTTGGGGGAAAAAAGTGCTGCAAATGAAAGCGTCTGGGTTTTTCCCTGCAAATGGTATCAAAAAAGGGTGTGTGGGGCTGAAATCACCATTTCCCAGCTTTTAGGGAATGACAGACGTTTGTCAGAAAACCAAACATTTTTACACAGTTTTGGCATTTTTCTGGGACATAGCCTATTTTTGCTATTTTTTGTGCTTTCATCCTCCTTCCAGTTAATGGTAGAAATGGGTATGAAAGCAATAATGGATCCTGGAAAGCTCTACATTTTTGAAAAGTAGACAATATTCTGAATTCAGCAAGGGATCATTTGTGTGGATCCTTCAAGGTTTCTTTAAAGAAACTAACAGATAAATATAGGAAAAATTGAAAATTAGTTGGAAAAAAAACAGACTTTTGTGTCAAAGTTTTTCACCTATAACTTCTTCTAATTATGACAACTCTTTGAACGCAGTATACCGTTACATCCGCAGGACCTTACTGGTTGTGGGGATATATAGGACTTGTAGGTTCACCAAGACCCCGACGAACCCAGAGCCAAAAACTGAGCAGCGACTTGCAATGGTTTTTTATTATGTAGCGGGTATATAGCAATTACTCTGGGAAAATGTATACATGGAAAAATTGGTATGAAAGACACCTATGTATTTCTGAAATGGGAACAAAATATAGAGTTTAGAGACAATAGATATTTGCAAATTTCTGAAATTGGGAACCCATACTAGCATGAGAATTATCAGTCATTTTTCAAAATGACTTCTTTTTTACACATTGTCTTTCATTTGGAAGGCAGAAATGCATTGAAAGTCAATGGGTAATAAAAGTCGCTTTACAAAACCGAATTACCCTAAGTCTCCCGATGAAAATGGTACCTCACTTGTGTGGGTAGGCATAGTGCCCACGACACACCACATTTTCACAATGAAAATTACCCTTTTTTTTGCAAAGTGCCTAGCTGTAGTTTTCGAAACCTAGTTCTGCCAGCACCTGGGGAAACCTAGAAAACCTATACATTTTTGAAAACTAGACACCCAGGGGAACACAGGATGGTGTGACTTGACTGGCTCTCACCAGGTTACCCAAAATCCCTTGCACACCTAAAAAAAAAAAGTCCAAAAAAACACATTTGACTCACATTTGTGTTGTGGAAAGTTCTGGAATCTGTGTGGATCCACAAATTTCCACCCACCCCCTGCGTTCCCCAAAGTCTTCCGAGAAAAATGGTACCTCACTTGCGTGGGTAGGCCTAATGCCCGTGACAGGAAACGGCGCAAAAAGCAACGTGGTCACACCACAATTTCACAGTGAAAAATGACCTTTTTTTGGCAAAGTGCCTAGCTGTAGTTTTTGAACCCTAGCTCTGCTGGCACCTAGGGAAACCTTGCAAACCTATACATTTTTGAAAAATAGACACCCAGGGGAATCCAGGATGGGGTGACTTGACTGGCTCCCACCATGTTCTGTTACCCAGAATCCCTTGCAAACTTAAAACTTTTTTTTGTTAAAACACATTTTCCTCACTTTTTTGTGGTGGAATGTTGTGGAATTTGCGTGGCTCCACAAATTTCCACCCACCCCACGTTCCCAAAAGTCTTCCAAGAAAAATGGTACCTCACTTGTGTGGGTAGGCCTAGTGCCCGCAACAGGAAACGGCGCAAAACGCAACGTGGACACACCACAGTTTCACAGTGAAAAATGACCCTTTGTTGGCAAAGTGCCTAGCTGTAGTTTTTTGACCCTAGCTCATCTGGCACCTAGGGAAACCTACCAAACCCACACATTTCTGAAACCTAGACACCCGGGGGTTTCCAGGGAGGTATGGCTTGACGTTTCCTTACCCAGAATCCCCTGCAAACCTCAATTTTAGCTGCAAAAAGCACTTTTTTTCACACATTTTTGTGTGGGAAAGTTGTGGCATCACCGGGCTGACACAAATTTCCTACCACCCAGCATTCCCCCGAGGCTCCTGATAAAAATGGTGCCTCACTCGTGTGGGAGGCCCAAGTACCCACAACAGGCAAGGACCCCAAAAAGCCCGGTGCCGAGCACGGGGCCAAAAACCCAGGCGACCTCCATTGCAAAACTAGGTTGTTTTGAGATAGGCAATTTTGATGTCGCCTCACTACCTTTTGGGCCCTTGCCTGTCGTGGGTACTTGGGCCTCCCACACAAGTGAGGCACCATTTCTATTGGAATACTTGAAGAAAGGCGGGGGAAAGGACAGTTTTTTCTTTCTGCAGCGTGAAAATTGTGGCACAATAATGCAAGGAAAATGTTAGACATTTTGAGGTTTGCAGGCAGGACATTATAGGTACGATGACGTGTTGGTATCCACAAGAGAGACATCACCATGTACTCCCATGGGTGTTTAGTTTACGACAATATCTACAGTTGGTAGGTTATTCTTAGATGGAATGTACACCTTGGCAGAAAGACTACAAAAGACAAAGATTCCTGCACAGCCATTTATTCCTCAAGCACACGCACATACTGGTTGGATTTGGCACGAGGACGAGTGATGGTTCAGTATATAAATTTTATTAATAAGAGATGTCACAAAATTGAAATGCACTGTCAATAATTAAACAGACAAAAAACTGAACCAGTGACTCTCAGCTCGTGAGCTGTAAACCCACGGCAAGGCACCAACCGCTTTACAGGCCATGCACACACCTTTCATATGTGATACACACAAGACCATTCACACCACCAGGCACGAAACCAACACATTACAACACTCACAAAAAGGGATAAGGTACACCCTGCTTGAGAAAGACAGAAAAGACAAATATTTCTGCACAACCACCTATTCTTCAAGCACACAGACATACTGGTTGGATTTGGCACGAGGGTGAGTGATTGTTCAGTATATACAGTTGTATTAACCAGAGATTTCACAAAAATGAAATGCACTGTTAATAATTGAAAGGATGAGAAACTGAACCATTGACTCACAGCTCGTGACCTGTAAAGCTACGACAAGGCACCAACCTCTTTACAGGCCATTTATACACCTTTCATACGTGTGACGCATACCAAACCATTCACACCGCCAGCCGCGGGCCCAGCACATTACAACACTCACACCAGCAGACCGCGCCATTCAAGGGTCCATCACTTTCACACGCCCACATTCCTGACACAGCAACCACACCAGCTCACGGATTGCATAGAGTGGTGTTTGGCTAGCAGTGTGTATAGTGACCAGCAGTAAGTCCCTACTCACACACCGCCAGCCAAGCGCCAATCCATGCACACCGCCAGCCAAGCGCCAGCCCACTCACCGCCAGCCAAGCACCAGTCCACGCACACTGCCAGCCAAGCGCCAGTCGATGCACACCGCTAGCCAAGCGGCAGTCCATGCACACCGCCAGCCAAGCGCCCTTCCACGCACACTGCCAGCCAAGCGCCAGTCCACTCACCGCCAGCCAAGCACCAGTCCGCTCACCACCAGCCAAGCACCAGTCCACGCACACTGCCAACCAAGCGCTAGTCCACGCACACCGCCAGCCAAGCGCCCATCCACGCACACTGTCAGCCAAGCGCCCATCTACGCACACCGCCAGCCAAGCGCTCATCCACTCACACTGCCAGCCAAGCGCCAGTCCACGCACACCATCAGCCAAGCGCCAGTCCACTCACCGCCAGCCAAGCGCCAGTCCACTCACCACCAGCCAAGCGCCAGTCCACGCACACTGCCAGCCAAGCGCTAGTCCACGCACACCGCCAGCCAAGCGCTGATCCACGCACACAGCCAGCCAAGCGCTCATCTACGCACACTGCCAGCGAAACGCCAGTCCACGCACACAGTCAGCCAAGCACCAGTCCACGCACACCGCCAGCCAAGTGCCCATCCACGCACACCGCCAGCCAAGTGCCCATCCACGCACACCGCCAGCCAAGCGCCCATCCACGCACACCGCCAGCCAAGCGCCAGTCCACTCACCGCCAGCCAAGTGCCAGTCCACGCACACAGCAAGCCAAGTGCCAGTCCACGCACACCGCCAGCCTACCGCCAGTCCACGCACACCGTCATAAACTATTTTAAAACAAGAAAGAAAACACAAACCAGTTTCAACTAGATACAAAACTATTACTACAAAAACAACAGCAGTAACTAAAGACATAATACTATTGCCAAACGTGAAACTGAACAACTATATAAAACCATACAGACCAGGCAGTATACTGTTAGACTCACGGTTGCTCCCAAAAACTCTTTTTAGTGTGATACAATCTGAAACATGAGGGTACACACAGCCCAGGATTAGAAGGACAATCGGCACAGTGCAAACAACTCTCCTTCCGCACACCTCTTCGCAAGCAGACTCTACATCTCTTACAGGGATTGGGTTTTTTGGGTGTGGGAGGAATTAAATCAGAAAAGTGGCGAACTTTCAATCTAGCCACATCCTCCACCACTCCAACTCTGGGAACACTTGCCTGTTTCACAACAACAAGGCAGCCTATCACAGACTGTTGAAACTGAACAAAAGTCAACTTTGTCTCAGGAGAACACTCCTTGTACACAACAAAAGCATTGAAAGTTGCTCGATTGAAGAGATGTATGGCCAACTTTTTATACCAAATGTAAGACTTACGAATAGCAGTGTAAGGTTCCAACCTCTGATCTACTCTATCAACACCACTCATGTGCTTATTGTAGTCTAAAATGCACATAGGTTTGCGTACTTCAGGAAACTGACCCCAAACATCCACAGATAAAGTACTCTCATCATGGATGGTAGTCAGCATGTACACATCCCTCCAGTCCACAAATTTCACAGCTAGTAGTTCATCACTACGCAAAGAACTGCACTGTCCCCTCTCAAGTTTTTGGGAAACAAGCTCTTTTGGATAACCTTTAAGGTTAGAGCGGATTGTGCGACAAGCAAAAGTGTCCACTCTGAACAATTCCTTAAACAATTGCACAGCAGTGTAGAAGTTATCAAGGTACAATTGGTACAATTGGTGGCCTCTGTTAAACAGTCCTTTAGCAAGATCCCATAAAATTTTCTCAGAAACTCCAAAAGTGGACGGACAACCAGGGGGGTCAATAGGGGAATCTCTACCAGTGTACACACGGAATTAAAAAACATATCCTGTCCTACTCTCTGACAACATATACAGCTTAATTCCATAATGTGCCCTCTTGCTAGGGATGTACTGCCTAAAAACCAAACGGCCCTTGAACAGGACCAAAGACTCATCAATAAATATTTCTTTCCCTGGAGTATAGATCTCTGAAAATTGATCTACAAAGTGATCAAGAACAGGCCGAATCTTAAAAAGACGGTCACAGTCAGGGTGATCTTATGGCAGCGCCAAAGTACTATCAATAAAATGCAACATCGTAAGCAAAAGTAAATACCAATCACGGGTCATAATCGCAGGAAATATGGTTGTTGCCATCAAGGGACTGGTAGACCAATATGAAGCCATGGATGGCTTCCTTATCCAGCCCATCAAAAAGGTCAAACCCAAAAACTTCTTCATCTCATCCAGATTTGTGTAAGTCCATCGGATAGCTCTAGAGTGGGGCTTAAGTGTGGCACTGTTGTCCCTCAAAAACTGTTCAGCATACAAATTAGTCTGCTCAACAATCTCAGCCAAAAATACATCATCCATAAACAACTGAAAAAACTGTATAGGCAAAACATTTTCACAATCCACTCTACACCCTGCATCCACACTAAAGGCAGGCAATACCGGCTGCACCATGTTTGGATCAACCCAGAGTCCAGCACTTCCAGTAGGAAGCCTTGCAGCCTCAGGCTGCAATACCGATGTCTCTTGCTGCACCATCGGCAAATCAGTGTCCCCCTCTAAAACAGGCCCTTCATCGGCACTGAGAGTAGCTTCATCCGCTCTGAGCGTATCTTCATCATCCGATGATTCCATGTGGAGAGAAAACTCAATGCCTGAATCTTCCCCTCCCTCCTCTCCCTCAGACGCACTGTCAGTCTCATAATCCTGCTCAGAGGAAGATTCAAGAAGCATACCAACCACCTGCTGAGCAGATATTCTAAGGCTAGCCATAATCCTTACTGATAAAGGTAACTAGTCAAACAAGTCAACAACAACAAACACTTTGTAAAATAAGTAATAAACTAAATGGGTCTTTATCAGAAAGACCTATATACTCCAAAACTTTGCCACTCACTTGCCAGAAGCAGCTAGACTCGCCACCACCTACTCTGCACAGACACAGTAAGGATCAGATTTGCCTCCTTATTAAAGGACAGAAAGCAGGAGGTTTGGTCTCCTCCCGTTACCGCCAGGATCCCGCTCCTTAATGTGGGGGTCCCCCAGGGCTCTATTCTGAGCCCTGTATTATTCAACCTGTATATGTCCCCGCTTGCAAAGTTGGCGGAGGCAGGAGATGCAAAGATGATATCCTATGCGGACGACACTCAGTTGTTGTTCACTTGTGGGAAGGGTGAAGACTTTCATGGTCAGAAGATTAGAGCCTGCCTGGCCGAAGTGTTCCTCTGGTTTCAATCCCACCAACTTAAATGCAATCCGGAGAAATCTGAGATCATTTTCTTCGGTTCCCCTCCGTCGGACATTTGGAAACATTGGTGGCCTGACGAAATGTCGCCACCCCAGACAGCTGTTAACATGGTTAAAAATCTGGGGGTGAAAATGGACAATATGTTCTCAATGAAAACACAAGTCCAGACTGTGACTGGTACTTGTTTTGGTTTATTAAAAACGATTAGGAAATTTCTCTATCTCCTGCCAATGACACATAGAAAGGTGGTTGTGCAGGCCCTCATCACCTCTAGATTGGATTATGTTAATGTCCTGTATCTTGGCATACCGGAGGGCTTATTAAGCAGACTTCAGGTCGTGCAAAACTCTGCGGCCAGAGCAGTCCTGAAGTTAGGAGTCAGAGAACGGATTTCGCCCCATTTGAAATTCTCCCGGTTCGTTGTAGGATTCTTTTCAAAGCACTAACCCTTGCTTTTAAAGCTTTACACGGGTTAGGGGCTCCTTGCTTGCGAAAAAGAGTTCTTTATTAAATCCCTCTCAGATCGCTTAGATCAGCCCATCAACATTTGATCTCGGCGCCAAGGTTCTGTAGAGCACGTTGTGGAGGACAGTCTTTCCAGGTACAAGTAGCCCATGCTTGGAATACTTTGCCTCTTCCCCTAAGACAGACTACCTCCCTTTTGGAGTTTAGAAAACAATTAAAAACCTGGATGTTTCAACAGCTAATCTATTCCGCTTCCCCTCCGTTCAATTGTCTAGGTGCATAGCCTTTGCCTCTGTCATAGCGCCGGGACACACTGTTGAGTAGCTGAGCGCTCTATAAATCCCTGTTTAACATAACATAACCTCAACAATATCCCTCTAAAAAAGAAAAAGAAAAGAAAATTACACAAAAGACAATGCAAAACACATCGCAAAGAATTTCATGCTCAAAACACTAACTAAATATGCTGCCATTATGACACCACTTACAAAAAAATTCATTCATGCATGACAATAATACTGATTTGGAGTAAATACAACAAAAATGTTTTTCTTACCAAAAAAATGCAACTACGCAACACTGCAGAACAACCACTGCCGAAACTGCAAACAGGGATCAAAGGCTTTACACTACAATAAAAAGGAGAAATAAAACATTAGAATCACATATGCAAATAATGCACTAGTCCCCATACTATCCACCAGCCAAGCACTGGTGGTAGGTGGGCCTAAAAGCATAAGGCCGATCTTGCCCCACATGGAGCAGAATCAGCCAAAAAATTCACCCTCGTAAAGGGGGAGCGACCCTTGCCCAAGACCCAACACCAACATTTAAAAAGCCCTGGTGTCTACTTGCTTCTGCCCCCCTTGGGGACAGATGGGCCTGAAAACATATGGCCGATCTGCCCCCATAGGGGCAGAAACGACCACAATAAATACCCCATAAAGGGGAGTGACCCTTGCCCAAGGGGCCGCTCCCAACAACACAAAAACAATCCCTGGAGACAGATGGGCCTTGGGGGCAGAAACGGCCATAATAAATGATCCCCTAAAGGGGAGCGACCCTTGCCCAAGGGGCCGCTCCCAACAGCACAAAAACAATCCATGGTGGCCTAGTGGGCATACAATAAAATTAATTGTTTATTTGGGTCGATCTGCCCTTCCAAAGGGTCAGATGGGCCTGAAAACATGGCCGATCTGCCCCCAAAGGGGCAGAATACCACAATAAATACCCCATAAAGGGGAGCGACCCTTGCCCAAGGGGCCGCTCCCAACAACACAAAAACGATCCCTGGGGGCAGATGGGCCTAGACTCACAAGGCCGATCTTCCCCCAAGGGGGGCAGAAACGGCCAAAATAAATGATCCCCAAAGGGGAGCGACCCTTGCCTAAGGGGCCGCTCCCCAAAAACATTATTTTATTTGAAAAAAATCCTTGTAGGCCTAGTGGGCACAGGGGACAGACCCACCTATACAAATTGCTCCCCCAAGGGGAGTGAGCTTTGCCCAAGGGGCCGCTCTCCAAAGCAGATAGAACATTTAACCAAAAAATAAATCCTGGTAGCCACACCTTTTTTTTTTTTTTTTTAAATGAAATATTACCGATCCCCCCCCACCCCTCTCCCCCCCCCCCCCCCCAAGGGGGGCAGACCCAACTGCACAATTTTTTACCCCAAGGGGAGCGACCCTTGCCCTAGGGGCCGCTCCCAGACACAAATTGAGCCATTTAAAAAAAAAAAGAAAAAAAAAATCCTGCTGCACGATCACGCCCCATGTGCGATCGTGCAGCAGGAATGCATTTTTTAAAAGACATCGGAGGAAAGGAAAACACTTTCCTTTCCTCCGATGCCTTTTAAAATAAACCCCCCACCCTCCAAGAGGCAAAACTCAACAACTTTGTTTCCTGACGTGCTGGAAGCAAATGGCTTCCAGCACGTCGGGAAACAAAGGGAAACCTCCAAAGAGGCGCGCTGACGTCATTGATGACGTGGAGGGGGGCCATTGACCCAGGGTTTGTGGATCCCTTTGAAGGGACCTAGAAAATAGGCAAAATTTAACTGAATTTAGAGTTTTTTGGGGAGAAAGTGCTCCACAAAACAGTGTCTGTTTTTGTTTCCTAATATTAGCTTCAACAAAAGGTTTGTTGTGCTAAAGTCACCATCTTCCAAGTTTTCAGGAATCTGCAGAGCTTAATCAAAAAACCTATTTATTTTACCACAGTTGTTGCATTTTTCAAAGAGGTAACCCATTATTCCTACATCCAGTTTCTGGTGGAAACCAAAGTGAAGCTCATGGGTGATCCAATTAAGCTATGGATGTCTGAAAATTAGACACAATTCTGAATTCAACAGGTGGTCGTTTGTGTAGGTCCTTAAAAGTTTTCCCAAAGAAACTAACTGTTGAAATAAAGAAATAATGAAAATGAGTAGGGAAAAATGGCTATTTGTTACAACATTTTTAACTTTGTCACAATTGCCGAACAGCAAAAGAAATGTACCATTATGTCCGCTAGGCCCTTTTTGATTGCAAGGATATATAGGGTTTTTAGATTATTCAAGAACCTGGGGTATCCCGAGCTAACAACCAAGCTGCATCATACAATGGTTTTGCGTTGTGTATAGAATATAGACCAATTCAGATGCTGAAAAATATGTATCCATGAAACCAATGTATTTTTGAAATGGGTATCAGATATGGAATTTAGGAGCAGTGGTCATTTGTACATCTCTAAATTTATGGGTACCCTATACTAGCATGTGGTTCAAAATGTCTTTTCTTACACACTGGCTTACATTTGAAAGGAACAAATGCAGCAAAATCCAGTCGGAAATAACAAATGTTCTACTATTCTAAGTTCCCACATGTGTTCCGATCAAAGTGGTACCTCACTTGAGTGGGTAGGCATCGTACCCGAGACAGAAAATAGGCCAAAAGTAACATGGATACATCACTTTTTCCGATGAAAACAGAACCCTTTTCTGTAGTGTGGTTAGCTGTGTAATTTTGGGCCCTAGCTCAGTCAGTGCCTAGGGAACACTAGCACACCTGCACTTTTTTGAAAACCTTACACCTAGGGGAATCCAGGGATGAGTAATTTGCATAACTCCCACCATGTCATTTTACTAGAAGCCCTTGCAAACCTCCAACTTTGATTAAAAACACATTTTTCTCTCGTTTCTGTGAGGAATACTTTTGGAATCTGCGGGAAGCTACAAATTTTCTAATCCGCATTCCCCCAAGTCTCCTGATAACAATGGTACCTTGCTTGCGGGGTTAGGCCTAGTGCCAGAGACAGGAAAGTGCTCCATGCTCAACATAGATGCCTCACATTTCTGCACTGGAAATTGACCCTTTTTTTGCACGGTAGGTAGCTGTGGATTCTGGGCCCATCCAGCACCTAGGGAAACTAGCAAACCTGTACATTTGTTTAAAATTATACACCCAGGGGAATCCAGGGTGGGGTGACTTTTGTGACTCTCACAAGGTAATTTTACCCAGAAGCCCTTGCAAACCTCAAGCTTTCTCACATTTCTGGAATCTGTGGGGAGTCACAAATTTCCTACCACCTGAGTTCTCACATGTCTCCAGATAAGACTGGTAGCCCACTCGTGTGGGTTGGCCAAGACAGCACCAAACAAAAGGCACTGAAGCGCTATAATGAGAGATGAGCAATAAGGGTAGCTGTGGTATTTGGGATCCTGCTGTGGCGCTACCCATGCAAATCTACAATTCTGTCGAAGATTGCCTAAGTTCCCTAAAGAGCACTTCACAAATTACTAAAGACTGTATGTTTTTCTCAAACAGGTTTCTCCATGACAACATGGCTTATGTTCTGTCCACTGTTCTGTGCTGTGTGGTGATTATAATGCACTTGCCATACGACCAACAAAACACCTAGCACGTTCTGACAGTGGATAAAGGTGTTGAGCAGGCAATAAGCAAGTTCATAATATTGTTGGATAGAGGAAAAAGATTTCTATGGCTGCTTGCCTAGTGAAGTAGTGGCCCATGGAAGGTATGTGTCCATGCACAGCCATTAAATGTGTTACGGCAGCTTCACTTCACTTTTGTATGGTACAACATAAAGCAAGTAGGAAAACACAGGGCTGGCTTAGATAGGCACCGAGGACGGTAACAGCGACTCTCCTGCCTCTTTCCTTGCTTAGAGGAGACTCTGCAACCAAGACCTGGTCAAGTCTTTTTCACTGTTGCAGGAATGTGGTCAGCAAAGTGTTGATCCAGCAACTTTACCACATCTTCCACTGCATATGAAGTGGAGGCTGCTGCCTCTGTAGCAGTAAGACTTTCAATGACAGTCAACTGAAAGTAATGGAAAGACATGGGTCTTCCCGTATTGGTCTGATGATAACATATATTGCCATCTAGATCAAGTTGGTGAACAGCTTCTTATACCAAGTGCGGCTTTTATGACTCCCATTGGATGGCTGAAGAACCTGGTCATGCTTATCCTCTCCACCCACGTACTTGTTGTAATTGAGTATACAGCTGTCCCCAAACTGTGACGGGGGAAGTGTGCTCCTCCTGGATTTTAGTAAGCACGTACACATCATGCCTATCCGAGAACTTGACTGAAAGCAATTTGTTGCAGCGTTACGCAGTGCTCTGAGATTTATAAAGCTGCACTGAATTGGGGGACTGTGAAGAGAGCACTGAGTCTGTGCTTGCCGCTGCATATGCCTGCTCTCTGTGTTGGTCTACACTGCTACTGTCGCTCTGCTACACAGACTATGCTTGTGAAGGGACGTAAACGTCTGTCATGGCCATGTTCCTCAGAACTGCCGGAAGGTAAGTCATCAGATGGAACTCCGATGACCAAAAATCGCTTCCAGGTTCTGCTCCATTTTCCTCTTCCTCAGACGCTTACTCATTTTCTGATCCTGCCTCAGAGATGTCATAACTAGAGTCAGGCCTGTAGGAAGAAGGCACCCCCTAATTGCTTTTAGGTCCTAGAGGAGGGGGAAATTAAAATTTCTAGCTATAAACCTCTAATCTGACCTATATTGCTTTAAATGAAAGGTTCAGAAAAGTTGCAAATTCATCATCTATGTGCAAGACATAAACAGTTACAGAGAAAAATGATTTTTTATTATGTTTAATCTCTGATATGTATCTCTTAAGTATAAAAAGTTTTTTGCTTTCATTTTATAAACAATCAATATGCAAATACAGATGTACACAATTATTGTCTGTACATGTTTATACTTAAACATTATATTAAATACTATAAACCTTTGAATAGACATACACATGGTCACATTTAAAGCAATATAGGTCAGATTAGAGGTTTGTAGCTAGATAACTCGAGTCAAGGCCTAGGCCACAGTCATCCGCCATTTCTGATGCATGTTTAAAACATTCCTTCTTAAACACTGTCCTAAACAAAAACACTTATCTTTTGCAATCCAGTTGCAGGTTCTCCAAAGACAAAAAAAAGACTATTACTTCACCTTGCCACATAACCAATAGCATAGCATACTTTTGTCATGGCTTATGCAAATCTTTATTGTTGGAGAAGCTTTTGGGCCATTGGCAGTGTAAAAGTAATATCCTGAAGCTGAAAATATACCTTTGATCTTAAGAAGCACATATTCACATAGTAGCTCCTGCATCTTTATGGACAGGCATGCTCCTTGTAAAATCTCAGTGTTCTCACCAGGGTCACTGCAGTTATGCAGCAGGAGCGCACTAAATTATGTGACACGGTTGACTAAGTTTTGCTGCAAGAAAAGAAAAATAATGCAGCATAATACACAATTTGTATTACTTCATTATTGTGTGATTTGTAAACATGATAATACAGTCTGGGCAAACATTTCACCTAATTAGTACCAGTTTAGCAACCAAATACAGAAATAAACAACTGAAAAATGAACATTCAACCTTTGCGTAGGGCCTTCCAATGCGTGTGACGCGTCGCCACATTTTTTGTAACTTTAGATTTGTTTGAGCTAGTGTTGCATTATGTGGCAAATGTACCAATTTGTAAATGTGTATTTTGTCCGGAGGGGTGCATCTCACTCTCCCAGGGAAAACACATAACAAAATATACATATTTGCCCCAAAGGGGCATGTGCTGAGGCTGACCCTCTACCTACATTTATTGCATTTGTAATATTTGAGGCCAAAAGGAGGTCGGACCCGCTAACAATTTCAGTTTTTTTTTTCTTTATTCACTTCTCCTTTGGGTTTGAATATGCCCCCAGCCCGCCTGTTCACCACAAGGGCCAAACCACCTGCCCCCAAACACAGGTCCCTAGTAGCCTTGTGGGTTACCTGGCTGTGGATCGCCACACGACTGCAATCCACAACCAGGAAACTGTTTGAGGAAGGCATCGTTGGAAGGTGAGACTCCAACTATCCCTCCCTGAAACCTGGGGAGGGAACACAGCCCCAAAACATGCGGTGGAATTAATCTGTGACATCAGCGCGTCTCCTGCTGATGACTCAGATTAACAGTAGAAGAGTTGCAGGGTTGAAGTGGATGGAAGAAAAAGAATCCTAAAGTGCAAACACCTGAGGATCCTTATCATGCCTCACCAGTATCAGCCAATGACCAACTAACGCAATGGGGAGGTAGTTTGGCTGCACTAAATGGGTTAAACAAAGCCACTGTGCAGCGGTTGTCTAAGAAGCATGCCAACATAGGCCTGTCTGCACCATTTTCTACTTACCCCGCCTTCTGCTGCTTAATGACAATGCTATACAAAGGTGACAAGTGTCTCCTCGACAATGTAGATGTTTTTGTTATTTTTTATTCTCTCTAATTACATGTTAGACCCTCGCTGCAAGTTTCCATTGAAATGTAAAAGCCTCTTACGACCCTCACCCTCTATTAAGAATGCCCCCTTTTTCCTCAGCAAAAAGTTCACAAACTTTTAGCCTGCCATGTTAATGAACATGATCTGCAGTAAACAATTGCAATGCCATTTGAAGATTTATCAATCTTTTTTTATTTTTTATTTAACAGTCATCGACATATAGTAAGTCATACAAAACAATCAATATCATTATAGGCATGACAGTATACAACGTAAGGATAAATCATGGGGTGAGCAGGTCATCCAACTCAATACTAAGTGGGGGAGGATATATGTCTCCACAATATGAGTTCCACGCACTCCATATTCGGGACCATTTTTTTAGGGCAGCCTCGGGCCACATACACTGTCTTTTCCCGGTACATGCACCAGTCTAGGTTTGTTTCCCATTTCCCTACTTTGGGCGGTGCCACCACTCCCCAGGCCTGAGCAATATTCCTTTTTGCTATCATAAACCCCAGAGTGGCCAATTGCATTTGGTGTGCATTTAAATCAGTAGGTTCCCATATGTTCAGGAGACATTGACGTGCTTCCGGGCGAATAACAATTTCTAACACAGCACTTATTACCTCGTGTATTTCCCTCCAACATGAATAGATATGTTTGCATTCCCATATGATATGCGTAAAGGTGCCTGGCTGTCCACATCGCCGACATTACCCTTTGCTCGCCTATTTCATCTGCACCAAACAGGGTCCTGTAATATATGTCCTGTGTAGGAGTCGTACTGGGATTCCTACTACTCTGGGGGAGGATACCGCATCTCCCCATTCCTTATCGTCCATTTCTATACCCTCTGCCACCCATTTAGTTCGTAAAACTAGAAGAGGGTCATCCATATTCTATATTAATTTTTTATATATTAGGGAGATGATTTTCTCGGGGAGGTGGCCATCTAATATCCTATCCTCCAGTGGGGAGGACTCCGGAGGGGAGGAACTCTTTGGAAGGAGTGAGTGTAATGCGTGACTAACTTGGGCATAGCGAAAAGGTTCAGTGTCAGCTAGCTCGTGTTGGCGTTGGAGAGCAGCAAATGTTTTCTCACCTCCCTTTTCCCACAGGTCTGCAATCCGAGAGATACCGAACAGGTCCCATCTATCAAATCCCTTTGACTTCCACAAACTACCCAGTCACTCAGAGTCCCACAGGGGGGTTGCTAGCGTCAATCTATTTCCCCATCCGAGGTATCTATTTGCCGCATGCAACACTTTTATTGAATGACCGGTTGGGCCCGTTAAGTGAAATCGGCTAGGTCTCGAGTAAAGTGCTCTATTGTAGTTTCCTCCCGGGAGGAGCCACCTATCCATACGAAATCCAGGGTCTTCAGGGTTACCGTAGGTGCCATGATTGATAGCCGCCAGGTGCGCAGCCCAATAATATTTCTTTATATCAGGGAGGCTAATGCCTCCGTCATACCAATTTAAGGTGAGTTTTCCAAGGGCAAAACGCGGCGCTCCATTCCACAATAAATCTCTCTGGAGACTTTCAATTTCTTTAAAGTATGTCATTGGTACTGGATCAAGTCAGTTTGGCAGGGCATAGAGGAAACGGGGTAGGGATATCATTTTAAAAAGGGCAGCCTTGCCCAGGAGGGAGAGGGGAAGCAATTTCCAGCTGTTTATATCTCGCTTCAGCCTCAATAATGGGGGAAGCAGGTTTCTGTTGTAGCGGAGCACCTGATCTAAGGAGAGAAATATTCCTCAGTATTTTAATCCTGTGGTGCTGATCTGGCAGTCTCTGGGTAGGGCAGGTGGTTCTCCCTGGAAGACATACAGATGGGACTTCGTCCATATGATCGTGAACCCCGAATATCTGCCAAATATTACGAGTATATCTAGAACTGTGATCAGGGATTTCCTAGGGGATGCCAAGTAGAGCAAAATACGGTCCTCCAATTTGAGAGACCAACGCAGACCTCGTATAACCGGATCCGTCCGAATCCATGCCGCAAGCGGTTCAAGTGCTAGGGCAAACAGGAGGGGGAAAGCAGGCATCCCTGACGAGTTCCCAGACTGAGGGTAATGTGTCTGACTTTTTATTATTAACCACAACTTCTGCCAAGGGCATCGTATACAGGAGACGTACCCATTGAATAAAACCCGGACCAAACCCCATTGTTTGGAGCACAGCCATAAGATAAGGCCATTCAATAGTATTGAATACCATGGTTGCGTCCAGGGACACCAGAATGGCTGGTTCCAGTATCGTTGCTGCTCTACCTAAAACATCATGGACTCTGCGCAGGTTTATTGCCGTGTTTCGGTGTGGTATAAATTGGGATTGGTCTGAGTGTATAAGGCTCGATATGATTTTAACTAAGCGATTGGCCAGAACCTTAGCGAGAATCTTGGGTTCAGCGTTAAGGAGTGAAATCAGCTTATAGGAGGAACAGACCGTTTTGGGTTTACTTTCCTTATGGATAGGTACGATGGTGGCTAGCCGTTGGTCAATTGGTAGCTCCCCCTGCTCTATGCTTTCTTCAGACATGGCTTTAAAGTAGGTGGCCAACTTGTCTGTTCTAAGTTTATATAAGTCGATAGGGATGCCGTTAGGGCCTAGGGCCTTCCCTGAGTTCAGTGACCTAATTGCCTGCGCTATTTCGTCCGCTGTCAAGGGGCTATCTAGTAGCTGTTGATCTGCCAGGGAGAGGGTGGGAAGTGCTATGTCTCAACCGTTCAGGAGAGTCTTCCTCAGTGTAGGGTGCCACAGCGGTGTATGTCGAGCAAAGCGATTTACAATTTCCTGAGGATCCGTTATGCATGTGTTGTCGGAGTCCCGTAGAATCGGGACCAGTCTGCTTACCCATTCCTTTGTATCAAGCCAGGCTATTAATTTCCCTGCTTTGTCTCCCAGGTCGTATAATTTACCGAGTTTCTCTCTCCCCAGAGTTTTAGCTTTTTCGGTCACCAGCGCCCTATATTCATTCTGCTTAAGACTTAGCAAGTGGAGCGATTCTGGAGTGACCATTATTTCCAATTCCCTTTCTAGGCGATAGATCTCGTTCTTTACGTCAGATATTTCTTTTTGTTGGTCTTTCTTCTGTCCAGATATTAGGGATAAAGCCTCACCCCTAATTACTGATTTAAAGGCTTCCCAGAGTGTCTGGGAGGAGTACACTGTGCCCTCATTTTCATCGAAATAGTTATCCATCGCTTTTATGAGGGCCTTCCGGATTTTGGGATTACGGAGATGCCAGGGATTGATGGGACAATTCTACCCACTTTTACCTGGTCTAGGAGTATGTGTGCCCATACCAGTGAGTGATCGGAAATACCCCTAGCTAGACGTCTGATTTCGTGACTTTGTGAGATTTGCGGGCTGGGAACCAAAATATAGTCCAGTCTGGAAAGGCTGTGATGGGCTCTGGAGTGGAAAGTATGCTGTATTTTCTCGGGGTTGTTTGTACGCCAGGTATCTGCTAACCCCAGGGCCTCAAGGCAGTCTGGTAGCCATCTAGTAGAGGGCCCCATTTCACGTGGGGGATAGCGGTCAAGTCAACCCGAGACCACTGAATTGAAATCGCCCCCCAGTAGCAATAACCCATCCAGCAATGAGAGAAGAATAGTGCGCAAGTCCTGGAATGTAGTAGATTGAAGGCCAGGTGGCACATAAATAGATAATAGTGTTATAGTACGCCCCTCCCATGTCCCTGTAAGGCCTTTATCGTCAGCCCAAGTGGAACTCACACTAAGGGGAAATGTGTTTTTCACCATAATACCTACCCACCTCGAGCTAGTTGTGAACCCCGCATGCGCTACTAACGCGTATCCCCACCTGCACATTGCTTTGCATGAGTGCCCTATCAAGTGTGTCTCCTGGAGAAGGACGATGTCAGGGGCCTGTTTCTTAATATATTGGAGTACTATACTACGTTTGACTTTGTCGCCAAGCCCGTTGACATTCCAACTCCGAATTCTGGCACTCTTATCCCACTGTGTATGCATTAAAACTAGTTAAAAGCTTCATGGCCTCAGTCACACCGTCAACATAGATGGTTGATGAAAAAACTGCAACAAAAAACAACATCAAATCCCCGATCTAACAACTGCCCTCCCTGCTTCCCTGCCGTCTGGGCCTTAAACTGCCCATGATTAACTAGCAGAGTGCCTGTCGCCCTAACTGTTGTTAAAAGAAGAACTTTGAGGGGTATTACGCTCCACCTCCCTATCCCCTTTCAGTAGCAGCAATGTGGTCCCCCAGATAAAGTCCAGCTCTATTGTTAATGTGACACATATCAATGTGTACTCTCACCCGGCAGTCTCATCAGGGGTGCCCCAGATACCTGTCCCAATGTGACTGTAGGTCTGTCCAAATCTGCCAGAGTGTTTAAATGCTGCTAGGGCTGTTCACTTCCTGTTCCGAGGGGAGAAATCCCTGCCACTGTCCCAGTCGTTGAAATGCTGGCCTAACCGGCTCTCCAGCCAGTCCAATGCCAGCTCTGGTTGCTCGAAAAACCATGCCCTTCCATCAGCCTCAACACGAAGTTTCGCCAGGAACAGCATTACGTATTTGAAGCCACCTTCCCGTAGTTTCTTCTTGACCTCTAGGAATGTCCATCTCCGCTTCTGCACCCCTTGCGTAAAATCCGGGAAAAAGGTGATCTCTACGTTGTCATAGCAAAGTGGGGGGCCTTTCCGTGCATTTTGGAGGATCATGTCCCTATCACGGAAATTAAGGACTCTCGCCAACATCGGACGTGGAGGGGCCCCTGGCTTCGGGCGCCCACCTGGGACGACTCAGTGAGCTCTCTCTACGACAAAGAATTTGGGTTGAAGATGATTCAGTATAAGGTCTTCCATAAAGAGATCTGGGGTTTGCCCTTCCGCTTTCTCCGGCACCCCCCGGATTTGCACGTTGTTCCGTCGAAGACGCTCTTCATAATCATTCAGTTTTAGTTCCATGAACTTGCGGGAGGATTGTAGTTCACTCACGCCACATTGTAGTTGAGTGACGTCTCCAAGTAAGCTCGAAGTTGTAATTTCTACTTGCTTGACTTTTTCATTGATTTTGGAAAGGTCCGCTCTAATAAGGTTCATGTCAATCGAGAGAGAGTCCATTTTGTGCTCCATCGTGGTTTTGATACCAGATATGGCGTCCATGACTTCTTTTAAAGTCGGTTCTGGGCTCTCCCCACCGGGGTCTGTTGCAGACTTGTTTTGAAACTAGAGGTCCTGTAGGGCTTCTTTGGAAAGGGTATAGCGGTCCAATTTATTTCATTGGATTGGCTTGGGTCCCCTCGCCCCTGCAGATTTAGGTTTGTCCATTATGTTTCTTTAAGAGTCCAGGACGTCGCTGTTTAGCTGCTACCCTTCGCGGTGCCCCGTGGGTCGCCGTGTGACATTGGTATAGGGCTTAGTCTTGGAGGCTCAGTGAGAGGTAGATGCGATACGAGAAGGGGGTATCCTCACCACAGCTTCAGATATTGAGTTCCTAGCTTGGAAAGCAATTAGAAACAACAGCCACGGTGCTTCACAACCCCTTGCGCTGCTAGGCCCTGTGATGCAGGTAGCTTCACCGCATGAATATTTCTCAATGCCCAGCGTAAGATCAGTCCGCTGCCTCCGTTGCTATCATCCGCTCACCAGGGGTCTTGGTATGGACTTCGGGGTAGTGCCTGCAGGGGAGTGGGGCACTCAAAACCCACCTGCTGTTACCAGTTCGTTGCCTCCCAGCGGGATCGGCGGTCAGCTAGAGGACGGGGTGAGGGGGGAGCTGTCCTGCAGGTATCAATACAAATACGGTTGGTGGTGCATCCAGCCGCCACCGCTCTTCAAGGGTTACCTTCTCTGGATGTCAGGATCGTCGTGTCGTTGCCACACTCTGGCCCCACTCTGCCGCTGCCCACAGTGCCATCGGTGCACCGCAGCCGTCCGCCCTCACTCAGCAAGCGTCTATGGCCACTAGGGGAGCCAGCGATGTCCGCAGCTCACCTCGCGGGTAAGACCCAGGATTTGCACTGGTTGAGGCCGCACCTCCAGGGCACCTCAGCGGGCCAGGTCAGCACCCCAGTCCCCGCTTGCAACGCTCATGTAGGCTGCAGGCTAACGGGGCTCGTAACTCCCGTCGCGCGCGGTCCGGAGCCTTGGGGGTCTTTGGGGTTGGTGCCGCTTGTGCTCTGAAGCATGAAACCTCACGGGGGCTAGATCTGTGTATCGGATAGTTGATTTTGGAAAAGAAGTCGGCGGAGCTGAAGAATCAAGCGGCCATCGCGCTTCGCAGCTTGGCCACACCCCCGCCATTTGAAGATTTAACTCTTGATCCTAAAATGCGTATCGTGAGCCTCTATGAAACCTAACCGAAAACCAATTGCAGTCTGGAAGACCCCATTTGTGAGGGCCAATATGCAGACAGGGCTTCTGGGCCCCAATAATGGTGCTTGAGGTTATCACTAGTGTCCTGGGGCTCATCCTACTATGCCTCTGCAAACTGGTACAAGTGCAGCACCTTGTGCACTGTTGGCATAGCAAGGGCAAGCAGTCTCCGGTTTCTCACTGAGGCATTTTGGGGTGCACGTGTTCACGTATGCTGCCATCATCACTACAGTGACAGTGGTCTTGTATCTGCTATGAGAGCACGCATAATGCGTCCCACCAGGTCACAGGCAATTTCGAGACCTTGCCTAGTCAGTGACAGGCCTAGGACTCTGTACACATGTTCGGATTAGCATGACGCCAGAGCCAAAATTAAAAATTCAAGATAACCGATATAAATGCAGTTGTTTATTCAGTGTAGGGGAACATGCCTGTACACCATACAGGAGACATTCCTCTCCCAGACGATGCCCCTCTGAGATCAAACTTCCCGAATCCTTATACCGCCATTGGAGAAGTCCAGTCGTCGGATTGGCAAAACCATGCATAAAGGCCATCTGTATTCTCATAATCCATTATGGCTTTATGCTCCACTGTGAAATCTGGGCCTTGTAGTGAGAGAGACCATCTCAGCAAGTTGGCATCATCATCCATTATGACCATGAAACATTTCAATGGCTTGTGATGAGTCTAGACCACAAACCTAGTACCAAAAAGGTAAGTCTGGAACTTCCTTTAACTACGCATTATGGCAGAGCATTCTTTTTCGCTCAATTATTTTTCCTGTTGAGGAGTCTGCATCTGATAAAGGCTACTGGTCACCTTCTACGCTTGTCATTAAGGTGAGCAAACACTGCTTTAACTCCCTTGTCTGAGACATATGTCTGTACAGGGGATCAACACTATAAACATGGGCCTTCATTACAGGTGAATTGCATAATGCTCTCTTCAGGTACTCAAATCCTTCTGACACTGGAATCCGATGAACAAATCTTTCTGTATTATTATTATTTTATATAAGGGTTTTATATAGTGTTGGCTATACCCAGAGGTATCTGAGCACTTTACAGAAGCAAGAGCAAGGCACATATCCAATGAGCAATGGATACAAACAAAATACAATAAGGGACGTGGGACATCCAGCAACTAATCCAGATCAGGGAAAAATCTAAGGATCAAAGGTTACATACAGTTAGAAATGAGGGGAGTGAGACAGAGGGATACACAATTAAATATACAAAGAAACATTTGTAGTTACAGAAATGAGGTCAAAACAATTAAAGTTCGGGGATAAAAAGTGCAGGCTAGGCTGGAGCCAGTGATAACAGAACAATGTACAGAAATTTGCAGAAATGAGGTTAGTGCAGAAGTAACTGAGGGAACATGGAGAGGAAGGCTAGAGGAAACAATAAGGAGAACACAGGGAAAAGCAAGGTCAGCAGAGGATTAACCTGAAACACAGGAGCCCAAAAGAGATTAGGTTCAGAAAGATTCATAGGGTCCAGTTTATTGAGGAGATGGCGTTACAGGTCTCTTTTGAAGCCAGGGTAGGAGGGGTTGCAACAAAGGTCCCTCGGTAGGGGGTTCCAGATGCTAGGCGCATTTCCTGAGAAAGAGCAAGTCTGGGTGGATTTCATTTTTAGTATTGGGGGAACAAGAAAACTAACATTGGAGCTTCTCATCGGCCTGGTACTTCCTACTCTTGTGAGTTTATTGTTTAAGTAGTACGGGAATTGAGAGTGAAGTGCTTTGTGGGTGAGGCATGCAGTCTTGTAGATGCATCTTCCTTCGATGGGGAGCCAGTTAAGGGACTTGAGGGCAGGCGTGATGTGATCGTACCATTTGCAGTCTGTTATAAGATGGGCAGCCGTGTTGAGCACGGATATGAGGGGGCGAGGTGAGTTTTAGGGGTTTCGTGAGTATAGCGTTACCGTAGTCTAGTTTAGAGAGGACAAGCAATTGAACGACCCATTTGAAGTCCTCATAAGGGATGAAGCGTTTGATTTTTTTGAGGTGTTTAAGTGTGTAAAGTGCTCCTTTGGCTGAGTTATTGATATGGTCCTTCAGTGACAAATCTTTGTTAAGGTGAAACCTAAGGATTTAGTCGTGTTGGATAGACTGAGCGCACAGTTTAGGGCTTTGAGGTCAGTGATCCAGCCTTGGATAGGGAGGTGGTTACTTTTGGGGTAGAAATGAATTATTTCCGTTTTGTTGGGGTTCAATTTAAGATGGTTGAAGTAAAACCAGAATTGAATCTTGCTCAGTATGGTGTTGAAATGAAGGATGTCGCTGTGTGATTTGATTTTGTAGTATAGTTGTGTGTCATCGGAGTAAAGGTGATAATTGATCCTAGCTTGTTTCAAAATGATAGTAAGGGGCTCCATGAAGAGGTTGAAGAGAGAGGGGGACAGGATTGAGCCCTGGCGGACACCCAGAGAGACAGGAGTGGGATTTTTGAGGCAGGAGTTGATTTTCCTTTGTTGTGTTCGGTGTTGGAGGTAGGAGGTGAACCAGTTTAGGACTGTGCCATTCAGGCCAGTACGAGTCTTAAGAGATTCCAGTAAGGAAGTATGGTTGACTGTATCGAAAGCAGCTGAGAAGTCCAGCAGTATAAAAAGGCAAGCATCTCCATTCTCTAAAGAACAATGAATGTCATCAGCAAAGTTAAGCATGGCGGTTTCTGTGCTGCAGCCTTTCCTAAAACTAGATTGGAAGGAGTCCAGGAGGTTGTATTTGACAATGTGTCTGTCGAGTTGTTGTAAGACACATTTCTCCATTTTTTCAGCAAGGAGTGGGAGGTTAGAGATGGGACAGAGGTTGTTGGAATGATTCGGGTCTGCCTTGTGGTTTTTAAGAATGGGAGTGATTTGCCTAGGTTGAAGAGAGTCTGGGACACACCCAGAGGCGAAGGAGGTAACTTTTGGCCAACATGGGGCAATAATGTGTTTAAGGTTATGTGTAAGATATGCTGGGAGTAGGTCTTTGGTATGAGAGGTCGGCTTTAATTTTGCAATGATATTGAAGACTTCAAGCTCAATCATGGGTGTGAATTTTGTCCAAGTGGCTTCATTTTTCAATATTGCGTTGGAAAGGGTGTCTTCAGTACCAATTGCAGTAGATTGAATGAAGAAAGAATCAGGTGGACGGGTTGATGAGGAGAAAGGGGGATGTATAAGAGAGATATTCCGATCAGGGAGGCAATGATTTGAGGAAGAATTGATCAATTTTGGCAATTTTGGCTCTGAAGAAGCTGGCAATTTCCTCACATCTGTCAATGGAGGCCATCAAGTCAGGTAGGGCATATGAGGTTTGTCTTCTGACAATGTTAAAGAGTTCTCTGGGCCTTAGCACAATCATGTTGGGTATGGAAGAAAGATGCTGTTTCTCTAAATATATGCTTCTTATAGGCTAACCTTTCAGATCTAAGGAGAGCTAAATGTAATGACGAGGGGTTTTGTCTCCAAGTCCTTTCCGCTTGTCAGAGTTGTCTTCTTTCGTTATTGAGCTCAGGGTTGAACCAAGATTTAGATTGGATTGCTCTTTGTTGTTTTAGTTTAAGATGTGATACTAGGTCAAGAACATCAGTTATTGCCTTGTTGAAATAGTCGGTAGACTCATTTGTGTTTTGGGAGTGCTGGAGACATTGGAGTTGAGCATACATTTTTGACTCTAGTTCAGTTGGCGGGACTTGTTTGAGGTTTCTGGTCCAGATCTTAGGTTTGTTATTGAAAACTGGGGAAGGAAGGACAATGGACAAGATGCTGAACAGAATGAGATGATGGTCAGACCAGTCAATGGGGACGATGTCAGTAAGGGAGACCAGATCATTACTAGTCATGGCGTCAAATGTGGCACATTTAATATGGGTAGGTTTGTTGCAGAGTTGCTTTATGTCATTCATCTCAAGAATGTTAGTGAGGCTCCTGATATTAGAAATATCTGCGTTATTCCAGTGAATGTTATAATCACCTAAGACCACGTTCTTCGAGTCAGAGAGGGAGAAATGAGTAAGAAGGTCAGATAGTTATTCGGCGAAGGGTAGGAGCTCACCCGGAGGGTGGTAGATATTATGCATTTTGATAGGTGAGGAGCTTTTGACATTGAGTTCAACTCCGAGATATTCAAAGGTAGGCATTCTTTAGAAGGGAGAGTTGAATTTTGGTTTTGTGGATTATGGCTAGACCTCCACCTGTTCTGTCAGGTCTGTCATGTCTAATGATGGAGTAGCTGGGCAGAGTAAGTAGGTCAAGGATGGCCTTAGACTGGTCATTGAGCCAGGTTCCTGTGAGAAAAGCAATGTCAATAACCTCACTGAGGATGGTTTCAGAAATATCCGTAGCATGTTGAGCAGCAGATCTGCTGTTTACGAGCATGCAGGAAAGAGAGTTAGGATTGACCTTAGCCGATTTGAGGGTGTGGATGGTGGTGTATTGCGCCGGTGGTCTGCGTGAGTGGAGAGTTACAAGGACTTGGTTTAAGCCCACTATTACTGGGATGTTGGAGGAGGGGGAATGGTTGGTCACCTGTAATTTAGGGAGATATGATTTGCTAAGAGCGTTAAGTACTAAAGTGGAGAGAGTGCAGTGAGCACGGTAGGGCCTGTGAGCCCACCCTCAAAGGGGAATGGTCTGAAGTATCAAAAGTGAAGGGGTGGGCCTGTATGTTATGGCCAGAGAGATCCAGTCTAAGATGGGTTAATTCGGTAACCAGGGAGTCGAGTTTCAGTTCCATTTTGTTTAGAATCTGTGCAAGAGAATTTGAGGGAAATCCTGCAGTGAAAGTGTGGGGAGACGCAGGAGGATCCGTGCAGACGGGGAGGGAAATATCACGATGGGAGGGTGGTCCATTACTGGGGAGGGAAACACCACGTTAGGAAGGTGGTCAATGACATCAGGAATAAGATTTAATAAGCTCTGGGTGAAATGCTTAGGGTCTGCAATTTGGTGGGGGTTGGAATTTGAAAAGTAGTTGTACAAAAGTGTTCTCAGGGAAAAAGCCTCATCACACCGATTACAATGGACTTCATTAGGTAAATGTGCGGTCAAACTTGGGACAGGGGCAAGGGGGTTCTGAGCTGTGAGGTGAGTCAATGACTGAGGTCAAGAGGTTGGCCCTCATCAGCAAGGATGGCGAAGGAGTGCAGCTAGGAGGGAAGGCATCAGCTCTGGGATTAGCTGAAGAGGGGCTGAGAGAGGGGCCCACGAACACGCGAGACATGCAAATTATCAAGGATAGTGTTAGGGAGATTGCACGTTGATGAGGGAAGATAAGTCGGTAAGGAGGGCAAGGATCGGCAGTGTGATTCGGAAGGGGAGATTGGGTTGGTGGAACAATTCCGGGAGAGGCCTCAATAAGGATGGAGGGTTTGAAGGAGGAGGACTACGAGACTGTTCGGGGAGAGTGAGATGTGTCATGGAAGAGAGAGGCAATTGGGATGGTTGGCCCAGTTGAGAGAGCAAAGTGGCCAAAGTACTAAAATATCTGTCAAAAATGTTGAGTTGAAGGTCAGATGCTTGAATGAGAATATTCCCAGTCCTGTAAAAGGATGTATCAATTTCTCCATTGAACGAAAGAGAGGGGGTAGTCGGCAGTTTAATTTTCATTGTTTTAGTGATAGTAAGATGAAGAAGGAAGATATTTTTCCATTTAGTCGGCCGTTTGGAGTAGAATATAAAGTCCGTTTTCTTCATGGTACTAAACAGGCTGTGATAGGTATCCACTATTAGAGTTTCAGGGTGAAGTTTCAACAATTTAGGTTTGACATTTTTCATGGTGTTCTTAGAGATATTTGTCGGATATGTGATGCTCCACAAGTTTTGGCCATGACTAACGAGAGCACAGTCGAGGGGGATTGTGAGGGGGGTTTATTGGAAACATGATTAGGTACAGGAATGTAATAGTGGCAGTCTAAGAATGGGAGGCTTCTGACTAGAAACGCAACGTGGGACAGGGATAGCCACCACAAAAGTGCAACAGTCACCCAGTCTAAATCAAAGCATTAGAGGGGGTCAATAATGTGCGCCTCCAAAAATTATTCCAGTAGGGAGTGGTTCAATAGGTGTGAACCTCTGGGACGGTTGGTGTCTGAGGAATGAGAAAGGAAGGAGCCATCAAGGGTTTGTACCGAGTAGGGGGAGAGGAAAGAACTCTGTGATTACGGTTGAAGTGATAATCAGTTGAATAGTAATGCGAGATTAGGGTATAAAGGGTTAATGGAATACCAAGATTGCTGCTCTAGTGTGGCCGTCCAGTTAAGACTCAATGGGGTTCAAACTAGAGCAAAGGGTAGGAAGTCTTTCTTCTATTACTCTGAATGGAGCAAAGTCCTACTTCAGTTTTGATAAAACCGGTGCCTGGAGAGTCCTTATTTTCATTTCAATGGGCTGCTAAAATCGCCATTTTGGGAGTCCAATAGGTAGAAAGGAGGGAGGCAATCAAACTGGAGGGTAGGGTAGGATAGTGCCCAACACATTGCACCCCCCATCCAGGTGCACACACGATGCTCAAAATGAGCAGTGCAGCATAACATTCAAGCAAGCCCAGCAATGGCAGGGGTCACCATGTATACTCAGTTCAAGAAAGCAAAAAACGACCAATCTCTAGAAAGATTCAGCTCGACTGGACAGACTCCTGAAGCACGAGCCGGTTGGGCGGCACCCAGCACTCCCTGCACAGAGCAGACACCGCCTTAAACCCAGTCTCAGATGCGAGCAAAGGCACAGGAGGAGGATCCAGCGATTAAGAAGATCCGCCATAACGGGTACCAGTGAACTGCAACCGGTCGCTCCACAACCATCGGCAAAGTTTGGATATCGGCATAGTCTGGAGCCCAAAACTCAAAGCGCAGCAACAGCCATAAAGCCGGACAGAGACTCCGGTCGCTGCGATGTGAAACAATGGAGGTCGGGGAACGGTACTGCCAGGGAGCCGGTCAGAGTCTTTGGAGGCAGAAAAGTGAAACAATGGCGAACGGGGGGGGGGTGGGACAGCCATAACCGACTGAAGGCAGTACGATATCGGCAAAGTCTGGAGCCCAAATTCCAACTGCGGCAGCAGTCAAAAAGCTGATCTGAGACTCCGGCAGTTGGCAGCACAAGAACTGACCAAGCTACGGGTCACAGGCACGGGGGCATTGACAGTGACTAGAGACAGGAGCCCAGGCAGCATGGTTCGATCACCCGTCTAGTAATCCTTTAGTGTCCTTTCCAGCAACGGGCGTCACAAGCTTAGGGTCCGCTCACCTGGTTCAAACGGTTGTTGCAAGCCCCACCATCAAAGGCAGAGTGGCCTGCAGGGCAGGGACCAGAGATGCCTCGGGCCGGTGGTAGCCAGCCCCACCAACAATGGCAGCAAGGACTGCGGGACAGATCAAAATGCATTGGAGGACCGTTGTTGGTAGCCGACCGGGTGCCCTCCACAGCTGTATTCTTGTCCAGTCCAGACATCAATTGGATTCTTTTTTGATAAACAAGTTTTATTGGAGATTTGAAAACACAGCAAAAGAAAACATTTCGCCTGACAAACCACCACTGTACAATCACACAGAATGAGATCACGCCCCCCTCATCCCCACCCGAAGCCCCGTCCCCCGCCCCTACCCCCCAAACGCCCAGTCAGAAGACATTGCCCAACCATTTCCCCCATACTCTACGATATTTCTTGGGGCAGCCCCTCGCCTGGTAGAGAGTTCGTTCCTGGGCCGCACACCAGTCCACACCAGCACTCCATTTGGCCAAGGTAGGCGGCTGTGGGTGTTTCCATGCCGCTGCAATGTCTCTTTTGGCCACCATTAACGCTGTCATAAGAAACAGCTTCTCTGCACGGGTGCCATGTAGACCGTCAGTGATGCCCAGCAGGGCGTGCCTAGGATTGTGTGGTACCTCCCAGCCCAACACTTCAGTGAGATCAGCCTCTATGCCCTTCCAGTAATCCCCTAGGTCCGGACAGGACCACACCATATGGATGAAGTCGGCCGGGTCAAAGCCACAGCGGGGGCAAGATGCGTCAACAGAGAGGCCTGCGCGGCGTAGACGCACCGGTGTGAGGTATACAGTGTGGAGATAGTATATTTGAATCAGCCGCAGCTTGGCGGAGGCCGTCACCAGCCGGGGGGCCATAAGGGCGTCCCACCAGTCCACCTCATCCAGGGGTCCCACCCAACCCTCCCATCTTTCCCTCAAGCCGTCCTGAACCGTGGGGGTATTGTTAATAAGAGAGCGGTGTATACGGGAAATACCCCCCCCTCCCTAGGTTACCCAGCAAGACCTGAGCTTCCGGGGGACTGTGGTCTGGCAATCGAACGTCCAGAGGAGTATAGGTGCGTATGGCATGGCGCAGCTGGAAGTATTTATAAAATTGTGACGAGTGAAGGGAGAAGCGTTCCTGCAGCTCCGCGTATGAGCACATGCGCCCCCCCCGCCACACATCCCCCAGCTGGGAGATGCTGAGCAGGTCCCATGACCTAAAGCCCTCCAGGGCAGCAACGTCCCGCAACCGTGCCCCGTGCCAAAGGGGAGTGGCGAGAGTCAGCCGTCCGGTCCACCGGGTATGGCGAAGCGCCGCTCGCCAGGCCAAGAAGATCGCCCTAGTGATTCCGGGGCAGGAAGCGGGGATGGGAGCTCCATACAGGCGATCCAAAATGCAGGGGAAACCCAAGGCGGCTAGCTCCACCCTGTAGGCCGGGTCGGACCATCCCCCTCCGAACCAATCGTGAATGACGAGAAGGCGAGAATAGTAGAGGTAGAGGTTGGTCATACCGAGCCCTCCATCAAAGGTGGGTAGGCGACACGTCGACAAAGCCAGCCGCGGCCTCCCACCGCCCCAGAGGAATCGAGTCGCCAACCCGTCCATCTCGCGGAACCAAGGCCGCGGAAAGGACACGGGGGTGTTTTGTAATACATAAAGGAACCGGGGGAGAATCATCATTTTGTAGAGTGCCACCCTCCCCAGCGGATTGAGCGGGAGCGGTTGCCAGCGCGCCAGGTCAGCCTTGGCCTTCTTGACCAGGGGGGCCACGTTAAGGGCCCAGCTCAGTTCTGGGAGCAGGGAGACCCAGATACCCAGGTATTTGAAAGACAGCCGGCGGAGGGGAATGCTGTCCTGCCAGTCAAAGCATTCCCGGGAGGGGTGCAGAGGCACAAGGACCGATTTGTGCGGGTTTAAATAGAGGCCCGACGCACGGCCAAAAAGGCCCAGGATATGGAGGGCACGGGGACCAGATCGCGCCGGGTCGCTAAGGTACAACAACACGTCGTCCGCATAAAGGGCTATTCTGTTGGGCGCAAGACCCGGCCACTCCCAGCCCCGAAGAAGAGGGTCTGCGCGGACCAGGGCAGCAAGGGGTTCCATGGCAAGGGCAAAGAGGAGAGGCGACAGTGGGCACCCCTGCCGTGTCCCCCGGCCGATCCGAAACGGCTTCGACAACGCCCCGTTAACTAGCACTCGGGCACGAGGACGCGCGTAAAGGCCCCGCACCATTCCGACAAATTTGGGGCCGAAACCCATATGAGTCAGGACCTCAAATAGATAGGGCCACCCAACCGAATCAAACGCCTTCTCGAAGTCGGCGAGTAGGAGCGTGAGATATGGGGATATGCGGTGGCGGTGAGCCAGGGCCACGTGAAGTCGACGGAGGCAGTGGCGAGTACCGCGGTCCGGCATGAAGCCACATTGGTCCGGATGCACCAGGCTGGACAGAAAGGGCCGAAGCCTCTGTGCCAGGACCGCCGCGTAGAGTTTGATATCCGTATTGATGAGGGAGATCGGCCGGTAAGCCGACCTGTCACAAGAGGGCGGCGCGGACTTGGGCAGAACCACAATCGTGGCCATATCGGCCTCTGGACGGAAGGAGCCGCGTTCAACCGCCTCAGCATAAAGGGCACTCAACCGAGGGGTCAGAAGGTCTTTGTAGGCGGCGTAAAACTCCTGCGGGAATCCGTCCGGTCCCGGGGTCTTCCCCGCGGATGTGCGCCCGATCGCTTCCTGTTGTATTGTAACATGTGTAATTTGTTAATACTGCATCCTACCTGCACTCTGATGTATTAGTATTCTAGAATGTTTACATGGTTACCAGGGAATGTGTGATTACATTCAGGCTGGAGCTGTTGGCAGAGTGGGTCCTGTCTCTCTGCTCTGTATGTAGCTAATAAACTACCAACTCAACACTACTTGGATTGGCTTCATTACTACAAAATATTGGCGACGATCTTAGCTACATACAAGAACCCATGCAGTCATTTGAGAACCTTTTATTCAGAAATTATCAAGAATCTCTTTCAACTATCAAGAATCTGTTTCAATTGAAGAAGAACGCTTGCTGACTAAAGGTACTTTTTCTCTTAAGCTGCGCTGCCTTGTTATTTTCTTGGAGAGACAGTTAAAGGAATACTAAGACATTTTAAAGGAACACAGAGCGAGTTTCCTCGTATTCAATGCTGACTGTTACGGGGAGCTTGGATGACAGTTTGCTTTCCCTGTTATTGATGCTGGGTGTTGCGCTTTCATGGGAGTCAGCGGCTTTATTGTGTCTACTTTGTATACTGCTTGCAAGTTTCAGCGTTTATTTCTTTAAAGAAAAAGGTTAACCAACGTCAGCTGCTTTCTTTACTTGCTCGCGCTCAACTTTGTCTACTTTTAAAAAAACGCCATTCTGAGCCCTCGCGCTTTACAGCAACGCGCTCACCGTGTTCCAGTTTCGAAGATCCATGCCAGCATTATTCTTCTTCCTGGTCAACGTGCTGAACGTGTAACGTCATCACTGACGAACCCGGTGATTGGAGGAAAGTGTTGTTTGTTGTCTCCTTGGCAACGCGTGTCTTGGCTTTGCGGTGACACGCACACCTTCCTTGTTCACAAGTTGTTTGTTGTCTCCTTGGCAACGCGTGTCTCAGCTTTGCGGTGACACGCACACCTTCCTTGTTCACAACATCGGATTTCAATTTTAATTTTCGGTGATACGCACACCATTTCAGAACGAACTGTTCGTTGCAGTGGAGAACAATAAGGGAGAAACATTTGCGTGTTACTGACATTCGGTGACACGCACACCGTACTTTTGCGTGTTACTGACATTCGGTGACACGCACACCATACTTTTTGCCACTACATGTGTGTCGTTTTATCGGTGACAATACTTAGTAAAATTGTTCAGTTTTTCAGGGTTACTAATGTATTAATGCAAACTTCTGATACCCGATTTGATTTTACATTTTTTTTTTAATTAGACACCATTTCTCTCCCAAGTGTTCCATCCTTAGTAGAATTGTGCACCATGCAATCTGTTAACCCTCCGCCGTCATTTCTCGAATCACCAGGCGATCTTCCTGTCAGATGGGAAATCTGGCATGACGCCTTCCAAACATATCTAGGAGCCATTGGTGCGTTACGTTTTAGTGCAGAGAGGAGAAAATGTCTTCTCCTGCACTCCTTAGGGTTTGAAGGAAGGTCAATTCATAAACATTTACCATCTCTTTCTGAGGAAGAATTAAATGGTATTGATGAGTATCAAGAGGCGGTTATCAAATTAAAAACAAGATTTGATAAGCAGCCTAGCCTTATGGTATTGCGGCATAAGTTTTTCAAAAGAAAACAAATGGAAGGGGAGGATGTTGATGGTTACATTTCCGTTTTACGCAGATTGGCAGCTGAGTGCAAATTTGAAAATTTCACTGATAAATTAATTAGGGATCAGTTTGTGTGCCAATGTAAAGATAAAAACATTCGTCAAAAATTGTTAACCTTGGGGGATCCATCTCTAGATGAAATCATAAAAATTGCCAAAAGCATAGAAATCTCTATGGTTTCTATTAAAGAGCTTGATGACAAACCACAAGATACCATTAATGCTGTTAGCACTAATAGTAATTCCAAACATCGTGGCAAACCTGCACAACTAGTTCAGCAATCTTCAAAGTCTAACCCAGATCTTAACAATTCAACCAAAACTTCTTTTAAAAATATGTGCATCAGATGTGGGAATCCTCCACATAGTAAAGGCTCGCGGTGTCCTGCAAACAATGTTATGTGCAATTACTGCAAAAGGATGGGGCATTTTGCGAAAGTTTGTTTAAAAAAGAAAAATACAAGTAAACCTGCTGTTTGTAGTGTGGAGTCTGACGGAGAGTCAGATTTGGAAGTTGTCTCTGTTGTGTGGATTGAGAATGAGTCTGATTCAGTCAAATCCAAATGCTCCCCAAATGTTGTCACTGGCGATCCTTCTTCATGCATTGACCCCATTGTTGATATCATGATTGGAGAACGCACTGTGAAGTTGTTGGTTGATTCTGGGGCAAAGATCACTATGATCACTCAAAAATTGTTTGAAGAAACATGGCAGGGTTCTCAACCGTTATGTCCTCCTGATCGTTCTCCTGTCTCCTATGAAGGACGTAAAATAGATCTTTTGGGATATTTTGAAGACGAATTGCAGTTCAGAGGCAGGAGGATTCAAGGGAAAATTTACGTTGCTGTAAAAGGCCTCAATATACTAGGGTGGTTTCACCAAGGCCTTTTTCGAATAATATTGAGACCAGGTGAAAAAGAACAAGTGTTAGTTGTGGGTTGTGAAGACACTAGTTCTCAATGGAAAGAAAAGTATCCTGAGGTTTTCAATAGTAGATTGGGGAAGATTAAGGGTTTTAGACACAAAATTATTGTAAAAGAAGGTGCTCTCCCCATTAAACACAAACTAAGAGGTGTTCCTTTTAGTGTTAGGGACGATTTGGAAAAGGAGTTAAAAGATTTGTGTGCCAAAGGAATTATCGAGCCTACAGACTCTTCGTTATGGCTTTCTCCATTAGTCGTCGCGAGAAAAAGGGGGGGGGGATCTTCGTGTCTGTGTTGACTTGAGGTCCCTAAATAAAGAGATTTGGGTAGATTCCCACCCCTTACCCAAAATCAGTGATTTATTTGCTTCAACAAAAGGTGCACGGTATTTTTCTAAGTTAGACTTGGCCAGTGCATACCATCAGGTAGAACTGGATCCTGAATCTCGACATCTAACTGCGTTTGTTTCGCCTTTAGGTACGTTTCGCTACTGTCGCATGCCTTTTGGACTAGCGTCTGCGGCGTCCGTCTTTCAGAGGATAATGGGGAACATGCTTAGAGATCTTGATGGTGTCCTTGTATTTCAGGATGATTTTCTGATTTTTGGTAAAGATATTTCGTCTCACGATCTTGCTTTAGATAAAGTGTTGACCCTCTTCAAAAAACGTGGTGTGATTGTTAAAGAATCCAAGTGTAAATTCCTGTGTTCTAAAGTAGAGTATTTGGGACATGTTATTTCCCATGAAGGAGTCAGTCCACGACCGGGTCTACTCCAAGCTATTGTGGAGGCGCCGGATCCAATAGATAAAGCAGGAGTTAAGTCACTATTGGGTCTGTGTGAGTATTACTCTCAATTTATTCCATATTTTGCCACTATTGTCCGGCCTATAAGCAATCTCTTAAAAAAAGGGGTCAAGTTTGATTGGTGTCATGATTGTTCTGTGGCTATTAAGTTTGTGAAAACTACTTTGAGTGAGGGTCCGGTACTCAAACCGTTTGACCCGAGTTTGCCATGCTGCGTCACTGTTGATGCAAGTCAGGTGGGTTTGGGTGCGACATTGACTCAAATGGGAAATAATGTTGAACACACTATTTGTTTTGCGTCAAGGGTCCTGAGGACTCCTGAACTTCAGTATTCGGTTATTGAAAAGGAGTTACTTGCCTGTACATGGGCCATTGAAAAGTTTAGACCGTATGTTTGGGGGAAAAGGTTTATGCTTTTGACAGATCACAAGCCATTGGTAAATATCTTGGGTGGAAGTATGAGCAAGTGCTGTTCTCCCAGAATTATGCGCATGGTCACTAAACTTCTTCAGTATCAGTTTTCAGTACAGCATATTCCTGGTGGGAAGAATGGGAGGGCGGATTTCCTATCCCGTTTTCCCATCAAGCACAGTGAGATGGACGATGTGAGTCTGGAGGAATTTGTTAATGAGGATTGTGATGATTGTTTGGTTGCTGTACTTGATTTACCTGATTTAAATCTTGGTTCAGAGGATTCTTGGAAACAAGCAATGGGGTCTGATAATGTATTATGTGAAGTAACTCATCTTGTCAAGAATGGGTGGCCAAGAGAAAAGGCACTCTCTCCTGCCCTGCAACCTTTCTGGAAGGTTGAGGATGAACTTTCCATCGAAGATGGTTTATTACTTAGGAATGACAAATTTGTTCCTCCTACTTGCTTTCGCAAAACTGTTATTGAAAGAGCTCATGAGGGCCATCTGGGTTCAACGCTTACAAAGCGGCGCATCCGGGATGTGTATTGGTGGCCAGGGATGGATTCTGAAATCGATTCTATGGTGGCCAACTGTTGTGTTTGTGGCTCTGCTGACAAGAGTTTGAAAGTGGCTGTTCCTCCGTTAATGCCCATTGAATGCCCAAAAAACCCGTGGTCCAAATTGGGAATTGATGTGATGGGTCCTTATGAGGTCCTCCCGGGAGGTTCTCGTTTTATACTTGTCCTTATGGATTACACTTCCAAATGGCCTGAGATTAAATTGGTGAAAGATGCCAACTCAATGGCGGTCATAGATTTTCTTAAGGATGTGTGGTTGAGAGAGGGGTTTCCAGAAATATTAATTTCAGACAACGGGAAGCAATTTATCAGTACTGAATTTGAGTCTTTTCTAAAAGACTGTGGGATAAAACATCATAAAAGCTCACTCTATCACCCGCAGAGCAATGGTTTGGTGGAGAGGATGAATCGAGTAGTAGGAGAATGTGTTAAATGGGCTAGAGCTGGTGGACATGATGTTTGCAAAGCACTTAATGCCATGGTTTGGTTTTACAGAACCACGCCCCATTCTGCTACGAAAATATCACCCTTTGAGGTGTTAAGAGGACGTAAACCCAACTCCAGTTTCAGACCTGCTTGGATGAATAAATGGGTTAGGTCTGAATCAGATGTTGCTCATTTACTATCAATGGTGAGTGAGAATTTGTCTGCTTCACAATCCAAACAAAAAGTTTGGTTTGATTCCCGCAAGGGTGTTAAAGTGACTTCTCTAGAAGTAGGAGATACTGTTAAAATCAAAAGCGGTATTCATGCTAAGAAGGGTGACAGCAAATTTAGTCGTCCTGTTAAAGTCATCAAAATTCTTGGTAATGCCGTTATGGTTGACGGGGGACATTGGTGGAACCTCAATAGAGTGGTTAAGGTTCGGGATTCTGCTGTGGTTCCTTGTCCGTCAAGTAGCTCTGTTCCTGTGTGTGATCAAATTCAATTGAGGAAGAGCTCAAGGAAAGTTCTTAAGCCTCCTAGGTTTAGGTCATGAACTGTGTATGAATTTTTTTTTTCTCTTTGTGTTGTAATTTTATTTTATTTTTTTTTTGTTTGTTTTTTAGAGGAAGAGAAGATATGTTGTATTGTAACATGTGTAATTTGTTAATACTGCATC
The DNA here is from genome assembly GCF_964204655.1 of Triturus cristatus. Classification (NCBI taxonomy): domain Eukaryota; kingdom Metazoa; phylum Chordata; class Amphibia; order Caudata; family Salamandridae; genus Triturus; species Triturus cristatus. The sequence continues at coordinate 399,612,930 of NC_140590.1, forward strand.
CTACCTGCACTCTGATGTATTAGTATTCTAGAATGTTTACATGGTTACCAGGGAATGTGTGATTACATTCAGGCTGGAGCTGTTGGCAGAGTGGGTCCAGTCTCTCTGCTCTGTATGTAGCTAATAAACTACCAACTCAACACTACTTGGATTGGCTTCATTACTACACTTCCCCAATCTCCTCCAGAGAGATGGGCACCTCCAGACTCTCCCAGTCACTGGACCGAAGACAAGGAAGTTTCAAATTGTGAGCTGCAAGCTGCGAAGCCAGGGATAAGTCCGATGCCCGGGCCCGGTACAGCTGAGCGTAATATTGAGCGAAGGCATTTGCCATGGCCACGGAGGTGGACTGAAGCTGGCCTTCCGAATCGGTGACCGCCGGGATGATGCGTGACGCCCCGGGGTAGGTAACCAGCCGGTGCAGCAGAGCACCATTCTTATCACCCCACCCGTAGACCCTCGCCACCGAGGACTGCCAAAGAAGCTTAGCCGCATCCATTGATCTTTGGCGAATCTCTTCCCGCACAAGCCGCAGCAGTCGATCTACGGCCGGATCCCCATCCGCGGATAGAGATTGTTCCAGACGTAACGCCCGGGCCTCGCAGGCAGTGAGGTGCTGGAGCTGCGTCTGACGGTGCCGCACCACCAACGCCTTGGCGCCCCCCTGATGGTGGCTTTACCCGCCTCCCAGAGGGTTCCCGCCGAAGAGACTGACCCATCGTTGTCGCCAAAGTACTACGCCAGCGCGGACCCTACCTCCTTGCAGAGCCTCTTATCTCGGAGAAACCAGGCGTTGAAGCGCCACATCTGACGGGCCCCTTGGGGCGAGGGCCCCAGATCCAGGAGGACGGGGGAATGATCGGATATCCCTCTGGGAAGGATGCGGACATCTTGGATGCCCGCACATTCGGTGGATGGGACAAAGATTGCGTCAATCCGTGCATGAGTGTGGTGGGCGGCCGAAGTGTGGGTGTATTGCCGTGCGCGTGGGTGCCAGATACGCCAGGCGTCACATAAGCCCTGAGCCTCCGCTCACCCCACCAGCTGTTTAGCCCGGGCGGCGCGGGGCGTCGAGACCGGACCTGAAGAGTCAAGTTGCGGGGCAGAGACAGCGTTGAAGTCCCCACCCAAAACAACAGCACCCGGCGGGAGAGCGGCCAGCAGGGACGCGGCATGGGATAATGCTTGGGCCAACCCGGTGGGCGGCGCGTAGAGCGACAGAAAAGTGAGCGGCCGACCTTCCAGCGTGCCACTGACAGCGATCCCCATCCCCTGGGGATCGCGGGCCACCCGGGTAAAGACAAAGGGAACGGACCGGCGCAGCAGGACGGCGACCCCCCCGAGATCCGCGAGAGAATCCCGAGTGCCACACCCGGTCATACCCGTATCTGGCCAAGAAGGGACACCTCTCACCCAGCAGGTGGGTCTCCTGGAGAAGGAGCACGTCGATCTCAGTGCGTTGAGCATATTTAAGGACTGCAGTGCGCTTGAGTCTATCCAGTAAGCCATTCACGTTCCATGACAGAATGCGCATATGAGCCTTTGAGGGGATATCAGCCATGGGAGCGATAGGAGCAGAGCACGCCAGGAAGGAAGTGGCCAGAAGAAGCCAGGACCACGGATCCTGCACTAGGGATGGTCATTGGACCGCGCATGAGGGCAAGCGGCAGCATGGCCCGCACGAGAGTGCATGGAGGGGCACGGCAGTGTATTGAGTGTGGTGCAGTACCAGACGCCCAAATAAAACCAAATCCAACCCAAACAAAACAATCCCCCCAAGAAGAAACGACCAACAGGCCCCCAACCCCAGACCCCCACCCCCCACCCTACACTTCAAGAACGGAAGCATCTGTCACCCGAACAACCCAACAGTTACAAGACCCCAAGCCTAGATGCTCGGGTGTAAAGAGCGTAGTGGACCCCTCCGGAAGTACGGATTTCAGTGACACGTCCTAGGTAGTTGCAAGAAAGCTTAAGAGTGCAGAGTCCCCTCCTCCCCCCCCCTCGAATAAGGCTGCCACCTCTCCCCGTGGATACTTGGATCAGACAACAAGTTACATGGCGGGACTACGGGAGAGGTCAGACAAGTCAGACTGTATGGTGAGGGGGGCAGGAGATCCCTCCGGCCTGGGTGACAGGCAGCGCCGGGGTCCCCCAGCTGCATGAGACGATGCGCCAGAGGAGGCCGAGGAGTCCCTCACACGTCTCTCAGAAGCATTGGCAGACCGGGTCCGGACCATCGCCCCTCCGTGGCGCAGCCGGGATTGCGTGTGTTTCCTGCGCCGTGGTCGCCGGGCTCCAAGTACCTCTATGCCCCGGGGCCCCGCAGTGGACGACATCGCCGCGGTTTGGCGCAGAGGCCTTTCCTCCGTGAGCCAGGTCCAGGCTGCCCGAGGGGTATCAAAGAACAGTGTCTTGTCCTGGAAGACAACACGAAGGCGGGCCGGGAATTGGAGCTGGTACTGAAGACCCAGGGAGCGCAGCTTTTGCTTCACCTCTGTGTAGGAGCGGCGCTGCTCCTGGACCTCCCGGGTGTAGTCCGGAAAGACCATAATGGTGTGGTTGTTGAAAGTCAAGGGGCCACGCACTCGCGCCTCCCGGAGGATAGTGTCTCTGTCCCTGAAGTTGAGGATCCGCAGGATAAACGGGCGTGGTGGAGCCCCCACAGGAGGTTTGGCCGCCAGAGACCGGTGCGCCCTCTCCACCACAAACCAGGTCGACAACCCGGTCTCCGGCATCCAGGACTTGAACCATTGCTCGAGGAAGTCGTCGGCGCGGCCAGATTCCACTCCCTCCGGAAATCCCACCAGGCGAAGGTTGTTGCGACGGGCGCGATTTTCGGCGTCCTCTGCCCGCCTGTGCAGTTCTTTAGAGTGGGTTGTGAGTTCTCTGACCTGGTCCTGCAGTAAGTGAATGTGGTCCTCCGCCGTGGAGATCCGGGATTCCGCCTCCGTAATGCGGGCCGTGGCATTGCGGAGGTCCTGCCGCAAGAGCGCAACATCAACCTTCACCTCGCCAACCATCCCCTCCAGGGAGGTGCGGGAGGCATCAATGGCCTGAAGGATGACGGCCAAGTCTTTGTTCGGGGCCGGAGACCTCCCCCCCCCCCCCGCCCGGAGGGTCCGAGCTGGCAAATTGATCGATCCTCGTCTGGTGGGACGTACCCGGAAGCTTGGGGCCTTTCTCCTTGCCCATGGCAGACCGAGGGAGTAGAGGCCTGGTCCGCGAGTGGGCCTGGAGGGTCAGCAGGTGACTCCCGCTCGGCGAACGCGGCAGCCCCCCGCACCAGGCCAGCGAGGGATGAGATCGAGGATAAGGAGGAAGGGCACGGGCACCTCCCAGCCGCTTCGCTGGGGCTGGACCAGGCCGCCGTCACCACGGCGTGAGCCTCAAGCCAGAGCGTCCACCCGCACCGGTATCCAACGATTAGCCGCGGGGGTCCACCGAGGCGCCGCTCGAGCAAGACATAAGGAGGTTTCAGGGCCGACAGCCCAGCCCCCCAGCCCAGCCCCCCCCCAGGTCCGGGAGTAAGATGTGGCATCGGAGAGGGCGCGGCGGGGGGACCCCCTCCCCGCCGGCAATGGTCCCAGGGTAGTGACTCAGGGCCTCGGGGGGCCACCACAGCAGCCCGCACAGGTCAGCGCCAAAAGTACACGAGTGTTCCAAGCGCTGCACCCGCCCGCGGGACCCCGGGGAGTCGCACCCCCCCCCCCCCGGTCACCCCACCAGGAGTCTGCCAGGAGAGAGCAGCAGGGGGGGCCAAAAGGGGGTTCCCACGCAGGCAGCAGCGACGCGACAGCTCCGTCTCACCAGCCTGGGTCTCTCCGCGCGGGCCGGCCTGCCCGCCGATGTGGGCCCCTCCAGCTTCGCCCTTCCCAGCTCACCTCGAACGAGGGCCCGGATCACAGCTCCTCCGGGCGTGGGGCAGCCATCGATAGCTCCTCTCTCCTGCGTCACCTCCGGACTCCGCCAGCCAGGGACTCACCAGGAGGGTACGGCGGGGTGGCCAGGGTGATCCACCTCCCAAGAGGCAACAGCGGGCCAAGCGTCCGGAGAGAGCCGGGACAAGCAGTGGCACAGGCCCCCAGGCAGCCCCGTGCCGCCGAGGCTAAAGCGGGTCGACCTTCCCGCCGAGTAGAGCCTCTCCGCCGCCAGGTGAGCACCAGCGATTGTCAGCATGGGCAGGCCAGTCGCCCACTGGTCCCGCGGCAGCCGGTAGCAAGCGTGCGGCCTTCGCCCCTCGTGGCGCGCCGGGGTCTCCCGTAGCGGACAGCGCCGCACACAGAACCGGATGGACGCAGCCCAGGCGCCGGCGCGGTCCACGGGCCGTCTAACTCTGCCGCGGAGGTGCCGGAGTCAGCCAAACTCGCTCCGAGGGTAGGGCATCGGTTTCCCCACCCGTGCCGGTCACCAGATCTGACCTAGGACAGCATCTACGGATGTGGGTCAGCGTTGAGGGGTCCGGCAGCCAGGAGCCTTACTCCGTTGCGGCCATCTTGGCCAGCGCCACCTAGCGCTCCATCAATTGGATTCTTGACTTGGCAAAGCCAGCGTTTGCAGCTATTCACACTGGTAGGTTTGCGCTCAACATTTCAAATTTTTTCAGTTTTTTCACCCTCTAGTTCATTCGGAGTCCAACCAGAACACAGCATCAAACTATAATTGTTCCTTGTACATAGAAAAGGGTGGTGGATGGGTAGGCTGAACTGGGGATTTGCATGAGATGTGTATCCCTAGCCTGGAGCTTCCTAGGGGAGCTCCTCTCCGTCGGCCATCTTTTGCCCACTTGTTGCCCACTTGATGCCCAGAGTAGACTAGATGACTGATTTACCTGGCACTTGTTTGCCTCGATAGTTAGTTTTGCTCAATATATCCTGTCCAACACATAGCCACAAATTGATATAGGCAGCAGTATCGTCTATGCAGGCCACACACAACTCCTCGTGCCATAAGAGAACCTGGTTCAGCAGGTGCAGAAAACTGACAGGAACATTATGGGGCCCAAAAGGGATTACCCTAAACTGATATAAAACTTCAGGTGTAGAGAATACAGCCTTCACCCTGGCACTGGGTGCTAATGAAATCTACCAGTAGACACTGAGCAATTCAAAAGTGCTCAAGTCGCACCCTGCTGGTCCACTAGATCATCAGCTCTGGGAATCTGGTGTGCGTTTTTCTTGGTCACCTCTTTGAGGGCCTGGCAATCCACACAAAAGTGCAAGTCTGTGGATCCTTGCCTGGCCACCAACACCTTTGGGCTGGCCCAAGGATACAGAGAATTTTCATTCACCCCCAAGTTTAATATCTTGGCAGCCTCTGCCTTGATACACTCTTAGACTTGGTTAAACATCTGGTAGTTTTGCTCTTCTCTGGAAAGCTATTTCCAGTACCTGTGTGGTTGTTAAAAACAGGTATCAACTCAACCCTGTAGTCTGAGAAAAGAGATTGGAAAATCGTCCCAGCACCTGTGTGAAGTATGGCTCAATGGTTAGAGCAGCAGACCCTGATGCAGAAGTCTGGCCCGGGACCAGGGTTCAATTCCTGCCTCGGCAGGTCTTGGGCTCAATTTCCTCGGACCTGATAATTCTCGCCTCGGTGCCTATCCTAATCATGGGTCCCACTCTGAAACTCTGGGCAATAGCTTGCTTAATCTCCACAACGGCCCCAACAACGCTAGGATGCCTGGCCTCACCTTGGGGGTGCCCAGGAGTGGACACTTCACAGGGAAAGGCCAGGAAGGGTTCCTCAGCGGTATTCGTACAAGCGCCGAGATGCCTCCGGGTAGTCGTGCGCTATACAAGTACATTTACATTTACATTACCTCTGCACTCTTTCTGCTGCTCAGGCATTACCTCGGGGGTAAGGTGTATCTCATCTACAAATCCGTCTTTCACATTATACGAGAGTAGTATCTGCTTCACATGGGTACCCCCACGTTTTGCTGGTGTTTCACTGTTTTTCGACCTTAGTCTGTGGCCCTGCTAATCAGGACCCAGCCTAGCTGCTTCCTCTCTAAAATGGTTTCCATGTACATTAGGTAAATTTCTAATTGGATTCTGGTGTGCCTTATAAGCCTCTAGTATATGGTATACTATGTACCTAGGGCGTAGGTACCACAGAGGCCTACCAGGGGCTGAAGCATGTATTATGCCTCCCCTGGGAAGCACTCCAAAATGACACCACAGGTCTGCTACTGCAGCCTGGGTAAGGTGGTGCTTGCACCCCTTACAGTGGTATAGGCTACCTATATCACTACCATTGCACACACACATAAAACCTATAAGTCACTTCTATGGCAGGCCTTAACAATCCTGAAGGCAGAGTGCTTGGTTTTTATGTGAGAGGGTGCCTCTGCATGATCAGAGCCCCTCTGCAGCGTTCGGAGCACCTCCTCTGATGCTGTTTGTGGTGCAGCCTACCATATACTCTTAAGTGCATTATAATTTTGCGGTAAATGCTAACTTTGGACTGGCTGCACGGAAACATGTCGTGTTTGGTGTCAAAAGCTTTGGAATACTACCCACCCCCGCCAGTTCTGGCGGCGGGGGTAGCATTCCACCCTTCTAGAGGGAGAGACATGTTCACACTGGTCTAACCCGGTAAAGACGTTCTACAGCCCTGGCATCACAAAATGGATGCCACTGCCACAGACACGGGTCTGGCCTCCTGCTGCTGACCGAAACTCCGGCAGGGGAGGCCTGGACAATAGGTTTCCTGTCCCAGGGAGGTGTAACCACCTCCCCAGACAGGCAGATGTGTATTGGGGCTGGGCGGGAGCACTCTCTGGTGCTTTGAAGTCCTGCACTGGGGGCACACTTGGTGTTCCTGTGCATAGTCCAGTTCAAACCAGTTGCAGGAGCTACCTGCCCCTGCTCTGGCGCGAAACTGGACAAAGGAAACCCCCAAACTTTTTATAAGTATGGGAACCCAGTCCTTGCGACTTTAGATTACCCTGGACGAAACTCTGCAACATATATCCTGGACCTTCAACGTTCTATTTCAACTAGAAGACTGAAGAAATCTCCCTTAGGGTCAAGGAGTGACTCCCCTGCTTGGCAGGCACCAAAGAAGCAACTATCTGGTCTACAATTCCGAAGCTCCCGCTGTACGCCGAAGTCTCTGCATCCACAGAGGTGGATTTCCAGACTTCCCCGAGGCTACCCTGAGTCCACAGCAAAGCTGAGGCCCGTGGATAACGTGGAACCGTGACCCCTGGACACCGTGATCTTTTGCTGATCTATAATCTTCCTGGTCTTCCTCAAAGTTGTGCTTTGGGCTCCGAGTAGCCCCAGCCTTGAGCGCCTCCTGCACCGAAGATTTCTGGCCTCCACTCCACGAGTGACCCGTGGGCCAGTTTCCAGTGCGACCGCTCGAGGCTCCTTCGCGATCGCTATCATGTTGGCTAGTGGGTCCCCACGAAGGCGACTCCTCTTCTGATTGGGCTTTCCTGGTTGCTCCAGACATGCCCTGACTTACCCTCGCTGGGTGAGTCCCCCAGACCTTGCTGGTCTGCACCGACGTCCTTTTTCTAATTCCAAGTGACTTGCCGTTGCCAAGGCTTGTTGGGTCCAATATGGTCGCCGACACCGCAGCACTCGACAGACTTCGTGGGACAGCTCGAATCCAGCTCCTGGTCGTCGTCGACGCCTCCTGGTCCTCGTGGCTGAAGAATCAAGACACCCGTCAACTCACCTGAAGCACCCGATATCTGTGGGCATTTGACTATCGTGCCCTTGGTCACTGGTAAGTGACCCAGACTCTGTCCCTTCTGCTTTCAGGTTCCTTCCATCCTAGATCCGGGCTTGGATCTCTCCGGACACTTCTCCTCTTCACGGCAGCAGCACTTCCTGAGCAGCTTCCATTGAAAACAGCGGCGCGACCGACACCATTTGACACCTATGCACCCGGCTTCCTGGGTGAGGTAACTCGAGTACTCCGGTGCTCCCGTGGATGTTGGCCCTAGACACCTCTAAGTCCAAAAGGGTTCGCTCGTAGTCATCCTCTAAGTGTCCTTAAACTCTTAATTTCCATCCGTAACTTTCCCCATAGAAGTTGACGGCGATTCGCGGCTGTGTTCTCACACTGCACGCGTCCCCCGTGGGTCCCCTGTGTCACTACCTTGGGTGGTTCCTTGTGGTCCAAGCACTTCTACAGGCTCTAGGCCTTGTGCCTCGTTCAGTCATGGTTCTTATACCACTTTATTGGTATATGGTTTGGTACGCCCCTAGGGCCCAAACGTGTATTTGTGCTTTTACTGTTTAGTACTGACTTGTAACTTAAGTACTTCGAACTCCAGTCTCATAAAGAGACTAGAGGGGTGTGTTTTATCTTAAATACATATATTTTAAATATATACCTGGTGTGGTTGTCCTTTCATTTGGTCATTCAAGAGATTATAGACGGGTAAAACAAGCTACTTTACATTCCTTCAAGACTTAGCCTGAAGGCTGCTCTCCATAGCTACCACTAGGATAGCTTTCAATAAAGGTTGTCTTTAACCTATCACCATAAGGGGTTGTTTGGACTGATACAAGGTGCCCACTATAACTAGTGGACAGCATATATCAGGCCAACTTTTCACACACATCATCATGAAGCAGTTCAGGAAGGGGTTCACTATATTCTTCATCCTCCTCTGCTAATACCATGAAGCTTGCTGTATAATCTCTCCAGGTGTATGGCTCAAGTCTGTCCACTAAAATACCCTTGTTGACTCCCTTATAGCACTTGTGTCTACCACGTAGTTGCCCTGGGAAATCTTCAGCACTACCTTTTATGACCCATACCGTGTCTTCCAAAACTCTTGAACAAATGGTCTTCAATACCAACACCTCTTGACTCTACTGGTACCCCAGTCATCACTGCTTTGTGGTCATACCACTCCTTCATCAACCAACCATGTTGATTCCCACCCACTCACATGAAACACTTGAATCTGGTAGTGGCACTAATGGTGCCTATGTTTTACCTCCTTGTTAGACTTGGCATCTTTTGGCGTGTTTCTCTGAGTTTTTGCTTTCTGACCTCTCGGTTTTGACTCTGTTTTTGCTGGCGTAGTGTTTGTGCGCACTTTTCTCACTGCTGATCAGTGGTAAAGTGCAAGTGCTCCTGTGGTAAATTGTGTTATGGATAGATGTTTCCATGATTGGATATATGATTTACTTGTTAGTCCCTAGTAAAGTGCACTGAGTGTGCCAGGGCCTGTAAATCAAATGCTACTAGTGGGCCTGCAGCCCTGATTGTGCCACCCACGTGAGTAGCCCTGAAAAGGTAACAGACCCATTGTGGAGTCTGCGTGTGGTTTGTAACTGCCATGTCGACTTGGCCAGTGCACACACTTGCCAGTACCTCACCTTCCCTTTTCTTACATGTCCGCCCCCCAAAGGTACCCATGTTGGCCGAGTGCAGTGTATGTGAAAGGTAGGACATTCCCTGGTGTGTGTGGCATGTCCTGGTAGCGAATTACGGCCAATTTATTTTTTCTCAATTGCAAGGCTACCTGTTCCCCCATAGGACAGAATGGGGAGTTTGTTTATAACATCTTATAAACCTAACTGGCCCAGAGAATTAGGTAAGAAAATAGAGTTTAGTATGTCTGAACTCAGAATCTAAAGATGCATATTTTAGTGTGTTTGAAAATACCACTTTTAGAAAGTAGGTATTTTCTTGCTCAGTCATCCTGTGTACCTCTGCTGGAATGTGGATTGGCTGTCTGGGTTTTGAATGACAGAAGGCTAGAGAGCAGGAGTGGCTCCAGATAGTCTAGGTGAGTCAGGAAAGGGCTGAATATACCTGGGTTGCAATTGGGGAAGGGGGGGGGGGGGGATTTCCTTGCACCTCAAAGGGCCTGGTCTGCCTCTGACCTTGCCGTCTCCACCTCCTGCCAGGAAGTCACACCAGAGAAGGCAGAACTGGTTCTGGCTGGGCACAGACACACTCTGCCTAAGAGATCAAAGGATTTTGGGATATAAATACTGGGGCCCAGACCCCTGAACTTTAGAACTCTTTTGGACCAAGAAGACTGCCAAGAAGAATAGCCAGAGAAGCTGTGAGGAGGAACTACCACTTTGCTGTGTTGGCCTGCAGTGGCTGCTTCTGTCCTGGGCAGTGAAAGGACTGGACTGAACTTTCTGCAATCTACTTTTGTGAGTTTCTCCATGAGCTTGAGGTAGAGCTTGCCCGCTGTTCAAGAAGTCTCAGGAACAGCATAGACTTCAAGCGCTTCTGCCCTCAGCACTGGGGACTGTGTGTTTTGTGCTGCAAAAGAAGAAAAGCAACCAGATGACGTTTACGACGCCACTGCCGACTGTGTCCTGAGGGCACCGCAGAGGGCACTGCCGCAATGCCGCACCTCGACCCTGGTCTCACCGAGGAAGCCTGCTGACGCCGCCACCGAGCTGCTGCTTGCACCGTGACCTGTGGGCACTGCACTCTGCACCGCCTCGCTTCACGATGACGCCTTGGTATCCCCGACGACGCCACTCCACACCAAAATCTACGCCGCAGCTTGCACCCTGGTTCGAGGGCACCGCTCGTAAAGTTACATGACGCACCACCCTCTTTCCGCACCGCAGCCTTTGCCTGCCGGCGCCAGTTCGTCAGCCGACGACAGCACTTCAGCAACGACGACGACGCTGCTTGCACCATGACCTGCCAGCACCGCGACGAGCACCGCATTCTTATTTATTTATTTGCAAAGTTTTATATAAATAAAATTACATAATTACTTCAATTACAGATTCCAGGTATAGACATCAGAGAAAGATAGAAGGAAGAAAACATAATTTGGAGGCGAGGAAAACAATGTCAGATGTCTGGCTGGGTAGGTGACGGCCGAGGGGGTGAACCAGGTCCAAACTCCTCTATAGCTGCATAGGACAGCTCCACCAGGCATCAGCCAAGGTTGTTCGGACTCCGCGGTGAGACCAGACAGTCGATCAAACATGCTATTACATGGTAACATAAGTTATTTTCACGTTACGTAGCAAAGACAAAACGTCATATGTGGAATGGAAGGAAGAGGGGGAAAGGTAAACAGGGGGAAAAGGAATGCAGATAGTGTCAGGCTGGCCAGAGGGAGGGAGGGATTTCAGGGGAAACAAGCAGTCAAAGGGAAAGAAAGACAAGACCGTGAAGCACCGTTAAGAACAATGTCCGATGTCCGTCTGGGTAGGTGATGGCCGAGGGGGTGAACCCTGGCCAGACTCCTCTATAGCTGCATAGGATAGCTCCACCGGGCATCGGCCAAGGTTGTTCGGACTCCGCGGTGAGAATAGACAGTAGGAAAACATGAGATTACACGATAACGTAGGTTATTTCGAGTTACATAGCAAAGACAGAAACGCGTTATGTGGAATGGAAGGTAGAGCGGAAAGTTAAACAGTGGAAAAGGAATGCAGAGCATTCATCTTGCACCGCGACCCTGGTCTCACCGATGACGCTGTCTGACGCCGCCACCGAGCCGCTGCTCACCCAGCGACCAGAGGGCACCGCACACCGCACCATTGCACTTCGCACCGCAGCACCCGACGCCTGCCGACACCAGCACTCCTGACTCCAACAGAGAGGAGCTCGATCTGCAACAGGTGTGACTTCGAGGGCCCCGACGACTCCTGCACCGACATTTGGAATGGATGCCTGCGGATGCCTTGCTTTCGGAAGCTTCACGAGAGGTCGCCGACGCCCTGCATTTCTAAAAGGTACTGTTTGTGGGTCTTTCCGACACCATAGCTGGCCCGCGACACCGCGGTCAGCCAGAACTGCTTCGATTTGTTTGCTCACAACGCCGTGATAGCCCCGGATGGAGCTATTGACATCATGGAACTGTTTTTCAAGCATATTTTGATTACCGAAGATTTTTAAGTACTGTATTGTGGATTTTTATTGTATTTGGTCTTGTCTTAAGTATATAAAAGTATTGGATATTTTTCTAAACTGGTGTGGTGTCCTTTTGTAGTGCTTACACTGTATTACTGTTGGTTACGTGCAAATGCTTTACACACTGCCTCTAAGATAAGCCTGACGGCTCGTGCCAAGCTACCAAAGGGATGAGCAGGGGTTATTTTAGGAGTGTAAATCCCTTATCCTGACTAGAGTGGTGGTTTCTGCCTGGCTTTGGTACATGCCCCATTCCATTCTACCAAAAATCCCATTTCTAACACTCCTAAATTTTGGCAAGTTAGACAGGTTCTACACTACCTCTGTGTGTGTCTGCTCATCTCTGGTCAGTAGAACAGAGTCCAACTTATTCTGGGTCCTTCTTGTCCCCAGGTGGCCTGCTAATGGCATGTTGTGGGCCTGTGACAACAGGCAGTTTATGGCAATAGGGGAACCAGTAGACTCTTGCTAGCTCTTGGGTGAGGATTCACTGACTTACTATAAACTAGGCCATCTTTCCAGCCAACATAGTGTCTTCCAGCTACTTCCTTGCTGCCCTGTTCTGGGGCTTCCTTCTGAAGTCCTACACAAGTGTAAGGTACACAACCTCTGCTTGCAGGCCTCAAGAAATCATAAAATGTTTACCAGACCTGCAGGTCAAGTGACTTAAATAATCTGCTCAACCTAACTGTAATGCTCTTGACCCATAAACTGGGTTCAAATTATGTGATCCTGGGCAATTATTTTCATTCACTGAGCTGACAATTTCTTCATTATCACATATGAGAGCACCTTCAAAGATGTGAGTTCAGCAGGTCTGCTATATTAAAAAACTCTTGTTTGATGTAATAGCCTAAACATTATTTTTTCTCTAGATATAATACAAATCTAGCCACATAAAGAATACACATGACCCCTGACTTGCTGACTTAATAGCATTTTCATCAGGGCGGGAGCAGGAATGTTTCTCAAATCATTTTTAAAAACGTTTATTAAATATATAACTACAGCATGAAGTGGTAACACAGTGTCATTTGCAATCAGCACCTTTTCCATTGAAATGGCCACAATATTTACCACTAACAAAGTTTTACTGTTAAAAGTGTATAGTGTACAAACAATGTTTGGAAATTGCGTTTCTGCAAATATGTCATTTGCACATCACCAAGTAAAGTGTTCTGATTTGTTTTGCTCCTATTTAAATCTTTGTTTGCATCACAGTTCTGAATTGCAAAAAAAGTGCTTTTGCAATTCTTGTTATAATTTGAAATATTTGTACTATTCATTTACAAGCTATTTCAATGTTTTGTGTTTGAAAAAAACTAACATACAGCCTTTTGTTTTACAGTGATTGTCAGACAGCTCTCTTTACAAAATCCTCTAAATGTAGTAGGAAAAAAGTTCTCCAGGATAAGATGAGCATCAATTAGTAAAAAGACAAACTGACAATTGGCATCTGTCCTTGAACAGACAGCAAAAGTGGCAAGATAAAAACAAGATTTGAAAGCATCTTTAATGCTCATTCACTTCCTGAACAGAACACATGTTCCTTTTCAGCTTAAGTGCACTTGCAGTAGGGACCAGTGGGTCTTAAAAACAGCTTGACCTAAACAAATCTTACTCAGCATATTGAGTGGGCGAGTAGATTTTTCGAGGCCTGGCTTGACTGAATTTCCTCTGCCTCTAGCACCTAACATTCCCTGCAGCGCTGGCAGTGATCTAGACCCCCCAACACCTGTTCTGCTTCCTCGTGTGCCTAGGGAGCAGGGGGTAGTGGATGCCATGGCCTGGGCCTTCTCAGTCTGATGTGATCTGCTCACTACCCTCCTCTTTTCCTTGCAAATCTGAGAAGGTCCCTATGTGCTATCTATGCTCAACAGTGACTTGATCCAAGTCCTGTACGCTTCTGTTCTTGGTATTAAACCAAGAATGATCAGATAATTGCCCTAGAGACACACAGCACCTTGGTTTTCTTTTAACCCTACATCGACAATATCTGATTTGTTATTGATGTCCACATCAACTTCGGGAATCAGGTACTCCCTGCCATCCCCACTGGCAACTAAACCTTTGCCATTGGCACCATAGAGAATCTCCTCGGATGTGAGATACTTGATCTCAGTCATAGTCCTGCATGTACCTGTATCCCTCTGGGCAGGAGCCTTCCTTCCCTTTCATGTGAGCTTTGAACATAAACCCCATGGAATTTAGATAGATGTGCTAAAAGGCATCTGGATTATAACCAGTAATCACATTCTGCTTAGTAGAACATTCCTGTCCTCCCATCTCCTTGTATTTCTCTCTTGGAACCCAATACCCTTTCTTCTTGTGCCTTCCTGTGGGCCTTTGTAAATTGCCCTGGCCCTTACCCTCCTGTTGAAACACATCTGTTGAGATTTCCTTTCTCTCTTTGGCTTAAAGCCATGTTCCTCCAGTCTTTTAGCTAACCACTTGTCAGCGAACACTGCAAGTTTCTCTGGATTATTCTCTGCCAAGTCTGACACTCCTGCTTGAGAGACTCTTTAAACATCAACTGGTTAAGGGTTTGAAAGTCCTAGGCATTCATCCTTCTCACCAACTCAGTCCAATCACGCATTACACCATGCAGCTCAGTCTCAAACGGAGCACCATCTGCTCTCTTGCTGTCTCGGAACCGCTGAGAATACTGAGCTGGCTTAATCTCAAACTGTCTGACCAGAGCTTCCTTTATTCACTTACAGTTAATTTTGATAAGCTAAATGCTTTTTTCCAGTGACTACTGTTTCTTCAGTGGGCTAGCGACTCATTAAAGTCTGAGCTCTACACGCAATATCAACGCTCACAAGCTCTTCCAAATATCCTGCCCTTTTACATACATGTGCACAAGCTCTTTTGAAACCTTGATCAGTACTCCTGTAGAGTTGGAGGTGAAATCGCTTCTCCCAGATGAAGCAATCTCTTCTTCCATTTTAAGTTTTTCCTTTTCCGAAGCTATCCTCTCTTTATTTCTCACGCTCTCTCTTTCTGAACCTTTTATTTCTTTTTTCTGCCTTTCCCCGTCCCTTCTTTCTAGTTTTCTTTCCTCATGCGGTCCTGTCTCTCCTGTGGCTGTTCTTGTTCCAGACAAGCTAATTTCAACTTCTGCCTCTCAAACTGTCACCCCTTCTGTTCCTCAGCCTTCTGGAGAGCCAAGTGCAAGTTCAGGGTCACAGCTAGATATAACCCACCCAAGGGAATAAACTCCTGGAGCTGGTCACTGTGTTAAATTGGAAATTGCATTGGTGAGAAATATTTTGGGGAACTTCTAGAAAGAAAATGTGGGGACATTTGAGATGTGTGTGGGAAAAATATGTGTTAAGTAGCTGACACAGCCTGACACTGAAGCACACCTTCCCTTCGGGTTTCTTCGATGGTATCCTTACCTGGGTCTATCAGTTTCTTCTCTACTGTCCAGATTCTCTAACTGGTCTTTACCAAAAGTAAAAATAATCTCCCTTTTCTTGTTTCTGGGAGCCCTCTACCTTCTCTCCAAACCTTGACCAACTGACTTCTACCTTCACAGGCTACTTATGAAAACAAGCCTGAGCTAAGCGCTCACTATCTCTTCATGTCTCCATCTCACGTGGAGTACTGACTAATACCGTGTGGGTGTCAGTTGAACCTTTACTGATCAAAAACACATGAGCTCCACACTGTGTGGTGGAGGGAACAAGAGGCACAGGGTTTTAGGAGCTAGCAGCCTCCAACTATGAATGTTTAACCACAAAAGAGCTGCTCCTAAAGTGATAGCCACTATAAGGTTTGAGTTATATTGTGAGTGGGGACATCTCACAAAAAGTAACGGACTGGTCTCGCACACCACCTGGTGTCATGCTTCATCATTGACCAGTCCTCGCCCTCCAAAACCTAGGTTTGATAGAGGGCGGGCATACACCTGACGACAGGGATGCACTTCTAAACTAAGTGGGGGCCCGTGTATGAGTGAGTGAGATTAAAAATCATTATAGTTATCCGCATTGTGTTTTTTAATGTGAAAGGTAACTATATGATGTTTAAAAGCAGGTGACGGTATGTGGGGGAATTAGTGTCCCCTAACCGTTGTGTTTAGAGGTCGACATATTTCTGCTGTCTTGGCCCAGGAGGGTCCCGGGCATTCATCAGGACCTAAATATGTAAATGGGGGCTCCGTTCTTACCAAAAGTGGCAAGAATGTCATTGTGTGGGCGTGATCACTGTCACACTCCACAATTGGATGGCTCCTAGATTCAAGCCCTAAAAACCAAAGCTACTGGCCCCATGGGAGATGGGGAGGGGAAACCCCTGTTTGTCAGAACTGCCTCAAGGAAAGTTTCCTGCGTGGATCCTACGCGACTGCTCCTGTTCCTATGCCATGGAGGAACGGGAGTATGCCCGCCCTCTATCAAACCAAGGTTTAGGGGTCAATGATGAAGCATGACACCAGGTGGTGTGTGACACCAGTGCTTTACTCTTATTTTCTAATCATTACATCTTATGATAGAATACTGTCATAATGTTCCATTGATAGTGCTACAAAAACACATATTGAGATCTGATTAAAAATGGGAATACTTTAAATAATCTCTGAAGTACCTTACACCAACAGATGAGCGCAGCAAATGTCAATAAATGATGGTTGCAGTGTGTGAGCATGATGCTCGATTAGTTTATGCATGTATTAACTGTACCTCTCTATGCCAGAGGTTTATAAAGAAAACAAACAAGATTGGGGCGCAAGTAGGGATGGAGAGCACCGGAGACTGCAGGGTGTGAGGGGAGGCAGCACTTGGGGAAGAGCAAGAAAGCACATGGAGGAGAGGTGGGAAATAAAACGCAAAACAAAGATGAGAGGGCTTGGGGGGGGGTGAGGGTGGCAGGCAAAGTAGCGAACCAAAGGCGGTGGGGAGTGGGCTGGCGAGGCAACACTGAGAGTGCAGGGAGCTGGATTGTGCGGAGGAAAGTAACACATAGAGCAAGAAAACGCGTACTCCTAGAGAAAAGCAGCACATGGGGGTAAGAGTGAAAGCACGAAAACACATGCACTCCAATAAAGCGCTCACAGACAAAGGAAAAAAAGTATTTCATTAAATATAAGCAGTGGACGGAATCGATGGATGCAAGTTAACCAATCCAAAGGAGGGTGAAGAAGCTGTGTTATGGGGGCAAGTACAAGAAGATGAAGGAAAGACATTGAATAACAGGCAAGCAATGAGAGGAACAGGAAAGCTAATTAATGGACTGAGCCCCCTGTATTTTTTTATGCCAAGCCTAGTGTTGCAGCGCATGACTTTATTTATTTTTTTTAATTTAGAGAGTTTTATATAGCGCTAGCTAGACACGGAGGTATCAGAGCGCTTTACATAAGGAAACAGCGTGTTACCAGTTACAGAAAAATTCACATTAATTACAGAAAAATTACAAATTCAATACAGGAGTTATTGGCAGGACGAGTGTCAGGATTCAAAAAGAAAAGGGGGAGCTAGGAGTCCATTGGAAGGAGAAAGCTGCGTAGAGAAAGGCGAGACATATGTCTGAAGTCCGGCTGGGTAGTTTTCGGCCAAAGCGGTGTGCCAGGACCAATCTCCCCTATAGCTGTCGTTACAGCTCCACCGGGAATCGGCAATGTGGTTCAGGCTCTGCCGGATGAGTTTCAAGATTCCAAAAGAACCGGGGGAGACAGGATAATGTTATGCCCATGACAACTGGTATAAATATAAAATTGAGGGTGGTGACTTGCAGAAGGCAGCAGTACTGATCTGGGTTAGTATGCACTTCCTCATATCTAGAAGGAGGACGCAGTACAGGATGACTGTTCTTCTTGGATCTCGGAAACTGCTTTTGGAACTTGAAGTTAAACTCACACATTGGTTCTTGCCGAATCCCAATAGTCTTTCTGCACCAGAAAAGTAAACATTTAGAATAAGCTAAATTGCTAGGAGTCGATTCCGGGATTGTAGGACTTTTTGCCAGTCGAGATGTAAATGGCTCATACATATGGTACAATGAACGGATCACACAGGCTCGCAGACATCGCAGTTTTTCAATGCACTCTGGCCTCAAGCGGACTGGAAGCTGAGCAGTAGTTTGATAGATGTGGAAGTGGCGTGGAAGCCCCGCCCATACTTTTCATTGGCTTTTTGTCCTTGTCTCTCATAAATATTGGCTTCCGATTCAATATGAGGCTTCTTAGCCCCTCCTTGTTACCGCCCTGTCTCCTTTTGTGACAGCCCATCAGGACTGGATTTTTTTACTTGGGGTGTTACACGGCCTCCTTCATTAGTCGGTAAGCACTATGTTTAGGTCTCGCCTGACCCAGCGCATGCGCTGGTCTGGCGAGACTTATTGCGAGGGCTCCAAAAAGTGCTACCAGGCCAGCCTAGAGCTACAGTGCATGCGCACGGCCGCTTTGATGTTTGATCGTGATCGCGATCTCGATCAGCGGCCGCACGGCCGCTTTGCATAGCCAATAGGTCTCGCTTTTGGGACCTTATAAGTATTTAGTTATGCAACTTTTGCATGACTAAACACTTATAAGGTCCCAAAGGCGAGACCTATTGGCTATGCCAATGCTTGTTTTGCATTGCGCTTCAACTTTAACAACAGCTGCTGCCCTACCCCGCGAGTGCTGTGTGGAGTCGCAGTTGTTAAAGTGAAAGCACAATGCGTGCCACTGTTCTTGCTGCAGGACTGGTCGCTGCCACCCTTCACTCGATTTCTCAGCGACTTGCTTCCCGCTACTGTGCCACTTTCTCCCACTGCGTTTTGTCAACTTTCCTGCCGTTTGTGAGTTCTCAGTTCACTCCCCCCGAGCTCTCCTTCTGCTCTTCTACACCACTCTTTACTATACCCCGATTCATTAGGTCTCGCCTGACCCAGCGCATGCGCTGGTCTGGCGAGACTTATTGAGATGGCTCCAAAAAGTGCTACCAGGCCAGCCTAGAGCTACAGTGCATGTGCGCGGGTGCGCGTGCCGCGCTTGACCGCGATTACTTTCACTTTTGCGGCCGCTTTGATGTTTGATCTCGATCACTTTCACTTTCACGGCCGCTTGGCATAGCCAATAAGTATTTAGTTATGCAACTGTTGCATGGCTAAACACTTATAAGGTCCCAAAGGCGAGACCTATTGGCTATGCCAATGCTTGTTTTTCTTTGTTTCTCGCGCTTCGCACTCTCGCTTTTCCCCAGCTCGCCTCTTGCTCTTGGACATGTGTCTCAATTCCCAAGACCCCTCTCTGTATGCATTGTCTCTGCCTCATTTTCACAGTGGCTGAGTTGAAGGAGTGCCATAGTGAGGAGGCCGTCAGTCACATTACTGAAGTAAGGGAGGCCGCGGCCGCGTGGCAGGGTCCCAAAGTACACGAAGGACGGCTGAGATGTGTCCGGAGCCCACAGCCTGACGCAAAAGTACACACGCTACAGGGCACAGGCGTCTCTTCCACACCACCGGCCTCATTAGTCTGGGCGTCTCGCCCAGCCTCATTCGCTCACGGTGGATCTGTCTCGGTTTCTTTTGGTTAATGTCATGGGACAGGACAGATCTC
This sequence comes from Triturus cristatus, assembly GCF_964204655.1. Classification (NCBI taxonomy): domain Eukaryota; kingdom Metazoa; phylum Chordata; class Amphibia; order Caudata; family Salamandridae; genus Triturus; species Triturus cristatus. The sequence continues at coordinate 399,632,347 of NC_140590.1, forward strand.
CGCTGGCTAAGAGTGCTGCGGGGTTGTCCGTTTATATGAATGGGGGCGCAATACGGACTCTTCCCCAGTGGGTATGAGTGTGTCCACTGACGGCGTCTTTGTTTCGCGACAGTTAATGTGGCAGTCTCAGGATGGTCGTGAGTCTGTCTCAGGAAAGAGGAGTACCATGAAGTGGGAGTGTTGTGTGCCTCAGGCGGTGCAAGTGTTTGCCTCAGGGGGTGCAAGTGTGTGCCTCAGGGGATGCAAGAGCGTGCGGGGGGGCATGCGAACGTGTGTCTCAGGGTGCGAGAGTGCGCCTCAAGAGGGTGTGCCTCAGGGGGGTGTGAGAGTGCGCCTCACGGATTTACAAGAGTGTGACTCAGGGATGTACGAGAGTGCGCCTCAGGAGGTTGCCTCAGGGGTGTGTGAGAGTGCACCTGGGGGGGGTGAGAGTGTGCCTCAGGTGCAGACACATATTTCAAGAGACTGTGGTCCCTGAGAGGAACAATGATTTAGACATTAAATGAATATAGCCCCAATCGGTACTATATTTGAGCCTTTGATCCAGCCGGAAAAAAGGCAGTTTAATATGCAATTATATAGAATACACGAAACATGTGAATTAATAACACTGGGACACAAGCCTGTGTCCAAAGACTCACATAACAAGGAACACAAAAGAAGGCTCAGGCAGCATGTGATTGTCTGTAAAGCTATTCTCATTTCTCATTTCATTAGTCTTTATTATCGATGCATTTCATCATAAAAGACATTTACAGAGCATTAAAAGATAAAAATACATATTTTAAAAGACACGATTTTAAAAAGAAACATGAACAAAGTGCTTAAAAATGGACCAATGTCTTAATGCCTCTTGTTTCTAATAAACCAAACCCAGGCCAAGAACTTAGCAACAGCAATAGCAACATATTCACTAGGCTCAAATCTCAACATTTCTAGAGCTTCTGACCCTTGTCTAGTGCCCAATGTTCGACATAAAGGCTTGAGCCATTTAGCTCGGGGTGCAGCATAGGCAGGACATGCAAAGAAAATATGACCAACAGAATCAATACAGTCAGGGCAACTTTTACATGAGTCACTAGACATACCCTTCCACTTTTTGGTGAAAGAGTTAGTCTGAAGTGTGCCTACCCTAAATTGATGATAAAGTTTCCTGTCACAAGGTCTGGTGATGGTATCCCAGTAAACTTCGAGGAATGGGGTTCTTTTTTGGGCCAGGAACCTTCCTGTCAAGGACTCTGCAGTAACTGAATTGATATGTTTCTGCTGCACCATAGACCAGTAGAGACTCTTGAATTCTTTCTTAGAGGGAAAGGGGTTGTTAACCGGGTCGGTCCATAAATTGACCAACCCCATGGAGTTCAGGAGCTGCTTGGTCTGTTTGAACCAAGGAATGTTGCCAGCCCCCAGAATAGAGCGCACATCAAGGAAGGCCTTTGCATAGAGGTCCAGCTCAGGGACTGTCCATAAACGCCTCCAAAAGGCCAGTGGCTTAAACCTCGCAATATCTTCAAACGAATGACAGCCAAGGTCCAGCAGGAGGGGTTTAACTGGGGTAGAACATGGAAGGCCCGTAAGTAATCTAAAAAATTTGTATTGTGCCTTAACCAAAGGAGAAAGATCTGCAAAGCCCCAGAGTTCAGCACCATAGAGGATCGCAGAGTTTATCCTCGCATTAAAGATTTTGATGGGGGGGGCCTATCATTCTCGACTTGGATTGCTTATGTTCTTTAACTAGGCAACCAGAAAGCTGGGCAAATTTTAGAGATA